>NC_091344.1:10293571-10333571 GCF_038502225.1 Cherax quadricarinatus | reverse complement strand
GAACTGTCTAGTGATCACCCATTACTACCCCACCATTATCCACCCTTCATGACTCCCAGAACTGTCTAGTGATCACCCATTACTACCCCACCATTATCCACCCTTCATCACCCCCAGAACTGTCTAGTGATCACCCATTACTACCCCACCATTATCCACCCTTCATCACCCCCAGAACTGTCTAGTGATCACCCATCACTACCCCACCATTATCCACCCTTCATCACCCCCAGAACTGTCTAGTGATCACCCATCACTACCCCACCATTATCCACCCTTCATCATCCCCAGAACTGTCTAGTGATCACCCATCACTACCCCGCCAGTATCCACCCTTCATCATCCCCAGAACTTTCTAGTGATCACCCATTACTACCCCACCATTATCCACCCTTCATCACCCCCAGAACTGTCTAGTGATCACCCATCACTACCCCACCATTATCCACCCTTCATCACCCCGAGAACTGTCTAGTGATCACCCATCACTACCCCACCATTATCCACCCTTCATCACCCCCAGAACTGTCTAGTGATCACCCATCACTACCCCACCATTATCCACCCTTCATCATCCCCAGAACTGTCTAGTGATCACCCATTACTACCCCACCATTATCCACCCTTCATCACCCCCAGAACTGTCTAGTGACCACCCATCACTACCTCACCATTATCTACTCTTCATCACCCCCAGAACTGTCTAGTGACCACCCATTACTATCCCACCATTATCCACCCTTCATCACCCCCAGAACTGTCTAGTGATCACCCATCACTACCCCACAATTATCCACCCTTCATCACCCCCAGAACTGTCTAGTGACCACCCATCACTACCTCACCATTATCTACTCTTCATCACCCCCAGAACTGTCTAGTGACCACCCATTACTATCCCACCATTATCCACCCTTCATCACCCCCAGAACTGTCTAGTGACCACCCATCACTACCTCACCATTATCTACTCTTCATCACCCCCAGAACTGTCTAGTGACCACCCATTACTATCCCACCATTATCCACCCTTCATCATCCCCAGAACTGTCTAGTGATCACCCATTACTACCCCACCATTATCCACCCTTCATCATCCCCAGAACTGTTTAGTGATCACCCATCACTACCCCACCAGTATCCACCCTTCATCACCCCCAGAACTGTCTAGTGATCACCCATTACTACCCTACCATTATCCACCCTTCATCACTCCCAGAAATGTCTAGTGATCACCCATCACTACCCCACCATTATCCACCCTTCATCACCCCCAGAACTGTCTAGTGATCACCCATTACTACCCCACCATTATCCACCCTTCATCACCCCCAGAACTGTCTAGTGATCACCCATTACTACCCCACCAGTATCCATCCTTCATCACCCCCAGAACTGTCTAGTGATCACCCATTACTACCCCACCAGTATCCATCCTTCATCACCCCCAGAACTGTCTAGTGATCACCCATCACTACCCCACCAGTATCCATCCTTCATCACCCCCAGAACTGTCTAGTGATCACCCATCACTACCCCACCATTATCCACCCTTCATCACTACCAGAACTGTCTAGTGATCACCCATTACTACCCCACCATTATCCACCCTTCATCACTACCAGAACTGTCTAGTGATCACCCATCACTACCCCACCATTATCCACCCTTCATCACTACCAGAACTGTCTAGTGATCACCCATTACTACCCCACCATTATCCACCCTTCATCACCCCCAGAACTGTCTAGTGATCACCCATCACTACCCCACCAGTATCCATCCTTCATCACCCCCAGAACTGTCTAGTGATCACCCATCACTACCCCACCATTATCCACCCTTCATCATCCCCAGAACTGTCTAGTGATCACCCATTACTACCTCACCATTATCCACCCTTCATCACTCCCAGAACTGTCTAGTGATCACCCATCACTACCCCACCATTATCCACCCTTCATCACCCCCAGAACTGTCTAGTGATCACCCATTACTACCCCACCATTATCCACCCTTCATCACCCCCAGAACTGTCTAGTGATCACCCATTACTACCCCACCAGTATCCATCCTTCATCACCCCCAGAACTGTCTAGTGATCACCCATTACTACCCCACCAGTATCCATCCTTCATCACCCCCAGAACTGTCTAGTGATCACCCATCACTACCCCACCAGTATCCATCCTTCATCACCCCCAGAACTGTCTAGTGATCACCCATCACTACCCCACCATTATCCACCCTTCATCACTACCAGAACTGTCTAGTGATCACCCATTACTACCCCACCATTATCCACCCTTCATCACTACCAGAACTGTCTAGTGATCACCCATCACTACCCCACCATTATCCACCCTTCATCACTACCAGAACTGTCTAGTGATCACCCATTACTACCCCACCATTATCCACCCTTCATCACCCCCAGAACTGTCTAGTGATCACCCATCACTACCCCACCATTATCCACCCTTCATCACCCCCAGAACTGTCTAGTGATCACCCATCACTACCCCACCATTATCCACCCTTCATCACCCCCAGAACTGTCTAGTGATCACCCATCACTACCCCACCATTATCCACCCTTCATCACCCCCAGAGCTGTCTAGTGATCACCCATTACTACCCCACCATTATCCACCCTTCATCACCCCCAGAACTGTCTAGTGATCACCCATCACTACCCCACCATTATCTACCCTTCATCATCCCCAGAACTGTCTAGTGATCACCCATTACTACCCCACCATTATCCACCCTTCATGACTCCCAGAACTGTCTAGTGATCACCCATTACTACCCCACCATTATCCACCCTTCATCACTACCAGAACTGTCTAGTGATCACCCATTACTACCCCACCATTATCCACCCTTCATCACCCCCAGAACTGTCTCGTGATCACCCATCACTACCCCACCATTATCCACCATTCATCACCCCCAGAACTGTCTAGTGATCACCCATTACTACCCCACCATTATCCACCCTTCATCACCCCCAGAACTGTCTAGTGATCAACCATTACTACCCCACCATTATCCACCCTTCATCACCCCCAGAACTGTCTAGTGATCACCCATTACTACCCCACCATTATCCACCCTTCATCACCCCCAGAACTGTCTAGTGATCAACCATTACTACCCCACCATTATCCACCCTTCATCACTCCCAGAACTGTCTAGTGATCACCCATTACTACCCCACCATTATCCACCCTTCATCACCCCCAGAACTGTCTAGTGATCACCCATTACTACCCCACCATTATCCACCCTTCATCACCCCCAGAACTGTCTAGTGATCACCCATTACTACCCCACCATTATCCACCCTTCATCACCCCCAGAACTGTCTAGTGATCAACCATTACTACCCCACCATTATCCACCCTTCATCACTCCCAGAACTGTCTAGTGATCACCCATTACTACCCCACCATTATCCACCCTTCATCACCCCCAGAACTGTCTAGTGATCACCCATTACTACCCCACCATTATCCACCCTTCATCACCCCCAGAACTGTCTAGTGATCACCCATTACTACCCCACCATTATCCACCCTTCATCACCCCCAGAACTGTCTAGTGATCACCCATCACTACCCCACCATTATCCACCCTTCATCACCCCCAGAACTGTCTAGTGATCACCCATTACTACCCCACCATTATCCACCCTTCATCACCCCCAGAACTGTCTAGTGATCACCCATCACTACCCCACCATTATCCACCCTTCATCACCCCCAGAACTGTCTAGTGATCACCCATTACTACTCCACCATTATCCACCCTTCATCATCCCCAGAACTGTCTAGTGATCACCCATCACTACCCCACCATTATCCACCCTTCATCACCCCCAGAACTGTCTAGTGATCAACCATTACTACCCCACCATTATCCACCCTTCATCACTCCCAGAACTGTCTAGTGATCACCCATCACTACCCCACCATTATCCACCCTTCATCATCCCCACAACTGTCTAGTGATCACCCATCACTACCCCGCCAGTATCCACCCTTCATCATCCCCAGAACTGTCTAGGGATCACCCATCACTACCCCACCATTATCCACCCTTCATCATCCCCAGAACTGTCTAGTGATCAACCATCACTACCCCGCCAGTATCCACCCTTCATCATCCCCAGAACTGTCTAGGGATCACCCATCACTACCCCATCATTATCCACCCTTCATCATCCCCAGAACTGTCTAGTGATCACCCATCACTACCCCGCCAGTATCCACCCTTCATCACCCCATCAAAGAGGTGATTCATGTTGAAAGTGGAGAGCCAAGCGTCCACATCTTGTCAAACACCTGTGTATACCTCGTTGCTTGTCTTCTCTTTCAACTGGAAATATTAGTTTTGCATGCTTGATCATGGCCCAGACGGTGACTGTAAGACAGAATACTGCTACAGAATACTTGATAAAAAAATGTTCACCTCAGAATCCACATACTGTTTCAAATACGACATGACTTAGCTTAGACATCTACTAGAGTATACTAGAAGATCAACATCTAGCTTATTTCTGACTTTGTAACAAATGATGGTAATAATTCCAGATCAATTATCCTGTAGCAGATAGAGATGTTAAGAGCGTTTTTCTTACTGGGTTTTTAATGATTTTTAAGAAGCGCTTTCTCAAGAGCAAGTTTTTGTGAAGTGATCTCAAAATGGCAGGAAAATATCGAAGAAAAGAAGTTAGTGAATTTTAATGAAATGAAAGGTGTATGTAGTTAATAATATTGAGAGAAAATATTAAGGATGACTTGAAGTAGGTGCCACCAGGCCTCGGGCCAGGTGGCACTCGCTTCACATAGTGAGGTGTCGGGGTTTGATTCCCGGCGAGGGTAGAAACATTGGGCGTGTTTCTTTATACCAGTTGTCCATGTTCACCCATCAGTAAAATAGGTACCTGGGTGTTAGTGGACTGGTGTGGGTCGCATCCTGGGACAAAGTGACCTAATTTGCCAGAAATGCTCAGCATAACAAGCGGCTTTCTATATAGTATGTGACCGATGTCAGCTATAGTCTGTATACCTTGTACATGTACTGGTAGTAAATAAAATTATTATTATTATTATTATTATTATTATTATTATTATTATTATTATTATTATTATTTTATTATTATTGAGGAATTATAAATTCATCTGTAAAAAATTTGTATTGTACTCATAACACTTTACTGATTATACCGTACAATAGTATACTAGTACTGTACTAGACTGTACCATCTGGTACGTTACTGTACTGTATTGTACTCAAAGATACTAGAAGTAATGTATGTTTGCGTAGTGTTCTCGGCAAGAATCAACATAGAATGTGACTGATGACAGCAACAAGTCCCTAAAAAGACTAATTCTGTCCAACAGAGAATGAATGAACACAGTTTCCTTGAGCAGTAACGCGTCCGCTTCACAACGCACGAAGCACCGTGAGCAGTGCGACGTCTGGCAAGGAAGGAGACACAAAAATAATCATAAATGGGGACAATCGACAAGTCCCCCACACAAGGTTAAAAAAAAAGTTAAATTACTGAATCTGAGCTCATCAACTTCCAAACTGCGACTGTGACAGTTTGTAGAAGCCAGTCAGGCCAAGCTTGGTCTGGAGGTTGACTCGGGACCTGAAGTATAGCGAGTGTCTCGCGACACATCCTCAAAAACGTCTCACTCATTGAACAGAGTTGCACAGAGTACCAGATGTATGTTCCGGCTCACTTTCAGATACGTTACCAGAGTCTACATTACCAGAGCAGAAGACAACAGTGTTCTCCCAGACAGATGGAGAGCAGAGGTTGTGCCACGATGATACCCAGCCAGGGGAAAGAGAGTGAAGCAGCGGCTGAAGGTGTTAAGATCAGATTCTGTCCATCTTAACCTCACGTCCCAGGAGGTAAACAAGTGAACCAGCAGTTTAGTAGTGACGACAGCCAATCAAAACTAATCTGCCAGCACAGAAACTGTAATTTATATGGTACATCTTTCCTTTAAATTTAACTCTTAACGAAAATAACATCATCAACATAATATTAGATAAAATATGAATATAATATGCAATAAATGTACGTGGACCCCCGCATAACGATCACCTCCGAATGCGACCAATTATGTAAGTGTATTTATGTAAGTGCGTTTGTACGTGTATGTTTGGGGGTCTGAAATGGACTAATCTACTTCACAATATTCCTTATGGGAATAAATTCGGTCAGTACTGGCACCTGAACATACTTCTGGAGTGAAAAAATATCGTTAACCGGGGGTCCACTGTATATATGTTTCTCCAAAATATAATTAGGTCGAGAGTGAATATGGACTAACCATTCTCGGATCTTATAGAACACAGGCTGCACTGGAGCATATTTTGCCAGAGTCAACAGAATATATTACAGCCAGGGTAGACACTGAAACAGGATTCAGTTTAGGCGATCATCAAGACGAGAGCAGCAAGAACAGTGGAGAGTTCCAGGGTAAACACAGAGGACCAATATGCCAGTCTTCAGTTAAGACAGCCATGAACTCTGCCTTCTTCCACTCATTAATAACGACAAGCAAGTTCACAACATTAAGAGAATCATCTTCATGGATGATTCATGGATGATTCATGGATCATTCATGGATCATTCATGGATCATTCATGGATCATTCATGGATGCTCAGTCATCGCTGGCAACATGCGCCTCAGGCATCCACCAGACAGCATAGCGAAATAATTCCAACTTCCCGGACATGAGATAATTTAAATGACTACTACAACCAGCACCCCTGCTTCAGAAGACTCCTAAGTGTTGGTGAGGTACGACAGTATGCTGGGACCTGCGTGTACCATGCAATAGCATTCATGGACATAGTTGTCAGTTCCAAGCTCACGGACCCTGATGACATCATCAGTCACACTCCAGGAGGGTAAACAAGAGAAAAATGAGAAGGAAGGTGTCTTGAAATCCAGGAACCCACACCTGGAGGACAAGGAAAGTGACCCGGTGGCAGGATGCATGACATGAGGGAAACAGCAAGTGACCTGGAAGCTGTGCAAGTGACCTGGAAGCTGGGCAAGTGACCTGGGAGCTGTGCAAAGTGACATGAGAGCTTTGCAAGTGGCCAGGGAGCTGGGCAAGTGACCTGGGAGCTGGGGTCTGGACAAGTGACCTGGAAGCTGTGCAAGTGACCTGGAAGCTGGGCAAGTGACCTGGGAGTTGTGCAAGTGACATGAGAGCTATGCAAGTGACCGGGGAGCTGGGCAAGTGACCTGGGAGCTGAGAAAGAGAACTTCGAGCTAGCAAGGTGACCTAGGAGCTGGGCAAGTGACCTGGAAGCAAAGCAAATGATCTGGGAGCTGGGCAAGTGACCTGGAAGCTGCGTAGGTGACCTGGAAGATAGGTGAGTGACCTGAGAGCAGGGAAGGTGACCTAGGAGCTACGCAAGCGACGTGAGGGCTGAGAAAGTGACTTGGGGACTGGACAAGTGAACTGGGGACTGGACAAGTGAATTGAGAGGCTGGGTAACTGACTTGGGGGATGAGCAAGTGACCTGGGAGCCAGGAGTGTGACCTGGGAGCCAGGAGTGTGACCTGGGAGCCAGGAGTGTGACCTGGGAGCCAGGAGTGTGACCTGGGAGCCAGGAGTGTGACCTGGGAGGCAGGACGTGTCAAATAAAGTCTATACACACAACATGGATTTCATTTCCTTGAATCGAAAAATGAGAGAGAATACAGTTGAGAATTATGGGTGAAGTGGGGAGGATAGTGTAGGGTGAAGTGGGGAGGATAGTGTAGGGTGAAGTGGGGAGGATAGTGTAGGGTGAAGTGGGGAGGATAGTGTAGGGTGAAGTGGGGAGGATAGTGTAGGGTGAAGTGGGGAGGATAGTGTAGGGTGAAGTGGGGAGGATAGTGTAGGGTGAAGTGGGGAGGATAGTGTAGGGTGAAGTGGGGAGGATAGTGTAGGGTGAAGTGGGGAGGATAGTGTAGGGTGAAGTGGGGAGCCTAGTGTAGGGTGAAGTGGGGAGCCTAGTGTAGGGTGAAGTGGGGAGCCTAGTGTAGGGTGAAGTGGGGAGCCTAGTGTAGGGTGAAGTGGGGAGCCTAGTGTAGGGTGAAGTGGGGAGCCTAGTGTAGGGTGAAGTGGGGAGGATAGTGTAGGGTGAAGTGGGGAGCCTAGTGTAGGGTGAAGTGGGGAGCCTAGTGTAGGGTGAAGTGGGGAGCCTAGTGTAGGGTGAAGTGGGGAGCCTAGTGTAGGGTGAAGTGGGGAGCCTAGTGTAGGGTGAAGTGGGGAGCCTAGTGTAGGGTGAAGTGGGGAGCCTAGTGTAGGGTGAAGTGGGGAGCCTAGTGTAGGGTGAAGTGGGGAGGTTAGTGAAGGGTGAAGTGGGGAGCCTAGTGTAGGGTGAAGTGGGGAGCCTAGTGTAGGGTGAAGTGGGGAGCCTAGTGTAGGGTGAAGTGGGGAGCCTAGTGTAGGGTGAAGTGGGGAGCCTAGTGTAGGGTGAAGTGGGGAGCCTAGTGTAGGGTGAAGTGGGGAGCCTAGTGTAGGGTGAAGTGGGGAGCCTAGTGTAGGGTGAAGTGGGGAGGTTAATGTAGGGTGAAGTGGGGAGCCTAGTGTAGGGTGAAGTGGGGAGGTTAATGTAGGGTGAAGTGGGGAGCCTAATGTAGGGTGAAGTGGGGAGGTTAATGTAGGGTGAAGTGGGGAGCCTAGTGTAGGGTGAAGTGGGGAGGTTAATGTAGGGTGAAGTGGGGAGGTTAATGTAGGGTGAAGTGGGGAGATTAATGTAGGGTAAAGTGGGGAGCCTAGTGTAGGGTGAAGTGGGGAGCCTAGTGTAGGGTGAAGTGGGGAGGCTAGTGTAGGGTGAAGTGGGGAGGCTAGTGTAGGGTGAAGTGGGGAGCCTAGTGTAGGGTGAAGTGGGGAGCCTAGTGTAGGGTGAAGTGGGGAGCCTAGTGTAGGGTGAAGTGGGGAGCCTAGTGTAGGGTGAAGTGGGGAGGCTAGTGTAGGGTGAAGTGGGGAGGCTAGTGTACGGTGAAGTAGGGAGCCTAGTGTAGGGTAAAGTGGGGAGGTTAGTGTAGGGTGAAGTGGGGAGGTTAGTGTAGGGTGAAGTGGGGAGGTTAGTGTAGGGTGAAGTGGGGAGGTTAGTGTAGGGTGAAGTGGGGAGGTTAGTGTAGGGTGAAGTGGGGAGCCTAGTGTAGAGTGAAGTGGGGAGCCTAGTCTAGGGTGAAGTGGGGAGCCTAGTGTAGGGTGAAGTGGGGAGGTTAGTGTAGGGTGAAGTGGGGAGGCTAGTGTAGGGTGAATTAAGTGGGGGGATAGTGTAGAGTGACGTGGGGAGGCTAGTGTAGGGTGACGTAAGTGGGAAGGCTAGTGTAGGGTGACGTAAGTGGGAAGGCTAGTGTAGGGTGACGTAGGTGCGGAGACTAGTGTAGGGTGACATAGGTGGAAAGAATAGTTTAGGAGACGTAGGTGGGGAGACTTGTGTAGTGGAAGGCTAGTGAAGGGTGACGTAGGTGAGGAGGATAGTATACCGGAGGCTAGTGTAGAGTGGCTTAGGTGGGGAGAGTAGTGTAAGTTGACGTAGGTACGGATAATAGTATAGGGGAGGCTAGTGTAGAGTGGCTTAGGTGGGGAGAGTAGTGTAAGTTGACGTAGGTACGGATAATAGTATAGGGGAGGCTAGTGTAGAGTGGCTTAGGTGGGGAGAGTAGTGTAAGTTGACGTAGGTATGGATAATAGTATAGGGGAGGCTAGTGTAGAGTGGCTTACCTGGAGTTTACCTGGAGAGAGTTTCGGGGGTCAACGCCCCCGCGGCCCGGTCTGTGACCAGGCCTCCTGGTGGATCAGCGCCTGATCAACCAGGCTGTTGCTGCTGGCTGCACGCAAACCAACGTACGAGCCACAGCCCGGCTGATCAGGAACTGACTTTAGGTGCTTGTCCAGTGCCAGCTTGAAGACTGCCAGGGGTCTGTTGGTAATCCCCCTTATGTGTGCTGGGAGGCAGTTGAACAGTCTCGGGCCCCTGACACTTATTGTATGGTCTCTTAACGTGCTAGTGACACCCCTGCTTTTCATTGGGGGGATGGTGCATCGTCTGCCAAGTCTTTTGCTTTCGTAGTGAGTGATTTTCGTGTGCAAGTTCGGTACTAGTCCCTCTAGGATTTTCCAGGTGTATATAATCATGTATCTCTCCCTCCTGCGTTCCAGGGAATACAGGTTTAGAAACCTCAAGCGCTCCCAGTAATTGAGGTGTTTTATCTCCGTTATGCGCGCCGTGAAAGTTCTCTGTACATTTTCTAGGTCGGCAATTTCACCTGCCTTGAAAGGTGCTGTTAGAGTGCAGCAATATTCCAGCCTAGATAGAACAAGTGACCTGAAGAGTGTCATCATGGGCTTGGCCTCCCTAGTTTTGAAGGTTCTCATTATCCATCCTGTCATTTTTCTAGCTGATGCGATTGATACAATGTTATGGTCCTTGAAGGTGAGATCCTCCGACATAATCACTCCCAGGTCTTTGACGTTGGTGTTTCGCTCTATTTCGTGGCCAGAATTTGTTTTGTACTCTGATGAAGATTTAATTTCCTCATGTTTACCATATCTGAGTAATTGAAATTTCTCATCGTTGAACTTCATATTGTTTTCTGCAGCCCACTGAAAGATTTGGTTGATGTCCGCCTGGAGCCTTGCAGTGTCTGCAATGGAAGACACTGTCATGCAGATTCGGGTGTCATCTGCAAAGGAAGACACGGTGCTGTGGCTGACATCCTTGTCTATGTCGGATATGAGGATGAGGAACAAGATGGGAGCTAGTACTGTGCCTTGTGGAACAGAGCTTTTCACCGTAGCTGCCTCGGACTTTACTCTGTTGACGACTACTCTCTGTGTTCTGTTAGTGAGGAAATTATAGATCCATCGACCGACTTTTCCTGTTATTCCTTTAGCGCGCATTTTGTGCGCTATTACGCCATGGTCACACTTGTCGAAGGCTTTTGCAAAGTCTGTATATATTACATCTGCATTCTTTTTGTCTTCTAGTGCATTTAGGACCTTGTCGTAGTGATCCAGTAGCTGAGACAGACAGGAGCGACCTGTTCTAAACCCATGTTGCCCTGGGTTGTGTAACTGATGGGTTTCTAGATGGGTGGTGATCTTGCTTCTTAGGACCCTTTCAAAGATTTTTATGATATGGGATGTTAGTGCTATTGGTCTGTAGTTCTTTGCTGTTGCTTTACTGCCCCCTTTGTGGAGTGGGGCTATGTCTGTTGTTTTTAGTAACTGAGGGACGACCCCCGTGTCCATGCTCCCTCTCCATAGGATGGAAAAGGCTCGTGATAGGGGCTTCTTGCAGTTCTTGATGAACACAGAGTTCCATGAGTCTGGCCCTGGGGCAGAGTGCATGGGCATGTCATTTATCGCCTGTTCGAAGTCATTTGGCGTCAGGATAACATCGGATAGGCTTGTGTTAATCAAATTTTGTGGCTCTCTCATAAAAAATTCATTTTGATCTTCGACTCTCAGTCTGGTTAGCGGCTTGCTAAAAACTGAGTCATATTGGGACTTGAGTAGCTCACTCATTTCCTTGCTGTCATCTGTGTAGGACCCATCTTGTTTAAGTAGGGGCCCAATACTGGGCGTTGTTCTCGATTTTGATTTGGCATAGGAGAAGAAATACTTTGGGTTTCTTTCGATTTCATTTATAGCTTTTAGTTCTTCCCGCGATTCCTGACTCCTAAAGGATTCTTTTAGCTTAAGTTCGATGCTTGCTATTTCTCTGACCAGTGTCTCCCTGCGCATTTCAGATATATTGACCTCTTTTAGCCGCTCTGTTATTCTTTTCCGTCGCCTGTAAAGGGAGCGCCTGTCTCTTTCTATTTTACATCTACTCCTCCTTTTTCTTAGAGGAATAAGCCTTGTGCATACATCGAGTGCCACCGAGTTAATCTGTTCTAGGCATAAGTTTGGGTCTGTGTTGCTTAGTATATCTTCCCAGCTTATATCGGTTAGGACTTGGTTTACTTGGTCCCACTTTATGTTTTTGTTATTGAAGTTGAATTTGGTGAATGCTCCCTCGTGACTAGTCTCATTATGTCGGTCTGGGGCTCCACGCACACATGTCTGAACCTCAATTATGTTGTGATCTGAGTATATTGTTTTTGATATGGTGACATTTCTTATCAGATCATCATTGTTAGTGAATATGAGGTCTAGTGTATTCTCCAGTCTAGTAGGCTCTATTATTTGCTGGTTTAAATTGAATTTTGTGCAGAGATTTAAAAGCTCGTGTGAGTGTGAGTTTTCATCAGAGCTGCCTCCTGGTGTTATTACTGCAACAATATTATTTGCTATATTCCTCCATTTTAGGTGCCTTAAGTTGAAATCCCCCAGGAGCAAGATGTTGGGTGCAGGAGCTGGAAGATTTTCCAGACAGTGGTCAATTTTTAACAGCTGTTCCTGGAATTGCTGGGATGTTGCATCCGGAGGCTTGTAGACTACCACAATGACTAGGTTTTGGTTCTCGACCTTTACTGCTAAAACTTCCACTACGTCATTTGAGGCATTAAGCAGTTCTGTGCAAACAAGTGACTCTGCAATGTACAGGCCAACCCCCCCCCTTTTGCCTGTTCACTCTGTCACATCTGTATAGGTTGTAACCTGGGATCCATATTTCATTGTCCAAGTGGTGGGGAGAGTAGTGTAAGTTGACGTAGGCACGGAGAATAGTATAGGGGAGGCTAGTGTAGAGTGACGTAGGTGAGGAGGATAGTTTTGGGTGAAGTAGGTGGTAAGGCTGGTGTACGGAGACGGAGATGGGTAGGCTAATGCGTGGGGAAATAAAAGTTGGGAGGAGAGCGATGATTGTTCCAGTTAGGAGGTTGAAGAGACGGGAGGCAGCTTGGGCTGGGGAGAAGAGACGGGAGGCAGCTTGGGCTGGGGAGAAGATACGGGAGGCAGCTTGGGCTGGGAAGAAGAGACGGGAGGCAGCTTGGGCTGGGGAGAAGAGACGAGAGGCAGCTTGGGCTGGGGAGAAGATACGGGAGGCAGCTTGGGCTGGGGAGAAGATACGGGAGGCAGCTTGGGCTGGGAGAAGAGACGGGAGGCAGCTTGGGCTGGGGAGAAGAGACGGGAGGCAGCTTGGGCTGGGGAGAAGAGACGGGAGGCAGCTTGGGCTGGAGAGAAGAGACGGGAGGCAGCTTGGGCTGGGGAGAAGAGACGGGAGGCAGCTTGGGCTGGGGAGAAGAGACGGGAGGCAGCTTGGGCTGGGGAGAAGAGACGGTAGGCAGCTTGGGCTGGGAAGAAGAGACGGGAGGCAGCTTGGGCTGGGGAGAAGAGACGGGAGGCAGCTTGGGCTGGGAAGAAGAGACGGGAGGCAGCTTGGGCTGGGGAGAAGAGACGGGAGGCAGCTTGGGCTGGGGAGAAGATACGGGAGGCAGCTTTGGCTGGGGAGAAGATACAGGAGGCAGCTTGGGCTGGGGAGAAGAGACAGGAGGCAGCTTGGGCTAGGGAGAAGAGACGGGAGGCAGCTTGGGCTGGGGAGAAGATATGGAGGCAGCTTTGGCTGGGGAGAAGAGATGGGAGGCAGCTTGGGCTGAGGAGAAGAGACGGGAGGCAGCTTTGGCTGGGGAGAAGAGACGGGAGGCAGCTTGGGTTGGGAAGAAGAGACGGGAGGCAGCTTGGGCTGGGGAGAAGAGACGGGAGGCAGCTTGGGCTGGGGAGAAGAGACGGGAGGCAGCTTGGGCTGGGGATAAGAGACGGGAGGCAGCTTGGGCTGGGGAGAAGAGACGGGAGGCAGCTTGGGCTGGGGAGAAGAGACGGAAGGCAGCTTGGGCTGGGGAGAAGAGACAGGAGGCAGCTTGGGCTGGGGAGAAGAGACGGAAGGCAGCTTGGGCTGGGGAGAAGAGACAGGAGGCAGCTTGAGCTGGGGAGAAGACTCCACGAATGAAGGAAAGAATTGGAAGATCAGAAAGGAATTAATGGATAACAAGTAGACAATAAGAGTGAAACAGTGAAAGTAACAAGTGAAGCAGTGAAAGCAACAAGTGAAGCAGTGAAAGTAACAAGTGAAGCAGTGAAAGCAACAAGTGAAGCAGTGAAAGTAACAAGTGAAACAGTGAAAGTAACAAGTGAAACAGTGAAAGTAACAAGTGAAGCAGTGAAAGCAACAAGTGAAGCAGTGAAAGTAACAAGTGAAACAGTGAAAGCAACAAGTGAAGCAGTGAAAGTAACAAGTGAAGCAGTGAAAGTAACAAGTGAAGCAGTGAAAGTAACAAGTGAAACAGTGAAAGTAACAAGTGAAGCAGTGAAAGTAACAAGTGAAGCAATGAAAGTAACAGGTGAAGCAGTGAAAGTAACAAGTGAAACAGTGAAAGTAACAAGTGAAGCAGTGAAAGCAACAAGTGAAGCAGTGAAAGTAACAAGTGAAACAGTGAAAGTAACAAGTGAAGCAGTGAAAGTAACAAGTGAAACAGTGAAAGTAACAAGTGAAGCAGTGAAAGTAACAAGTGAAGCAGTGAAAGTAACAAGTGAAGCAGTGAAAGTAACAAGTGAAACAGTGAAAGTAACAAGTGAAGCAGTGAAAGTAACAAGTGAACCAATGAAAGTAACAGGTGAAGCAGTGAAAGTAACAAGTGAAACAGTGAAAGTAACAAGTGAAGCAATGAAAGTAACAAGTGAAGCAGTGAAAGTAACAAGTGAAGCAGTGAAAGTAACACGTGAACCAGTGAAAGTAACAAGTGAAACAGTGAAAGTAACAATTGAAGCAGTGAAAGTAACAAGTGAAGCAGTGAAAGCAAGTGAAGCAGTGAAAGTAACAAGTGAAGCAGTGAAAGTAACAAGTGAAGCAGTGAAAGTAACGAGTGATGCAGCGAAAGTAACAAGTGAAGCAGTGAAAGTAACAAGCGAAGCAGTGAAAGTAACAAGTGAAGCAGTGAAAGTAACAAGTGAAGCAGTGAAAGTAACAAGTGAAGCAGTGAAAGTAACAAGTGAAGCAGTAAAAGTAGCAAATGAAGCAGTGAAAGTAACAAGTAAAGCAGTGAAAGTAACAGGTGAAGCAGTGAAAGTAACAAGTGAAGCAGTGAAAGTAACAAGTGAAACAGTGAAAGAAACAAGTGAAGCAGTGAAAGTAACAAGTGAAGCAGTGAAAGTAACAAGTGAAGCAGTGAGAGTAACAAGTGAAGCAGTGAAAGTAACAGGTGAAGCAGTGAAAGTAACAAGTGAAGCAGTGAAAGTAACAGGTGAAGCAGTGAAAGTAACGAGTGAAGCAGTGAAAGTAACAAGTGAAGCAGTGAAAGTAACAAGTGAAGCAGTGAAAGTAACAAGTGAAACAGTGAAAGTAACGAGTGAAGCAGTGAAAGTAACAAGTGAAGCAGTGAAAGTAACAAGTGAAGCAGTGAAAGTAACAAGTGAAGCAGTGAAAGTAACAAATGAAACAGTGAAAGTAACAAGTGAAGCAGTGAAAGTAACAAGTGAAGCAGTGAAAGTAACAGGTGAAGCAGTGAAAGTAACAAGTGAAACAGTGAAACAAGTGAAGCAGTGAAAGTAACAAGTGAAGCAGTGAAAGTAACAAGTGAAGCAGTGAAAGTAACAAGTGAAACAGTGAAAGTAACAAGTGAAGCAGTGAAAGTAACAAGTGAAGCAGTGAAAGTAACAAGTGAAGCAGTGAAAGTAACAAGTGAAACAGTGAAAGTAACAATTGAAGCAGTGAAAGTAACAAGTGAAGCAGTGAAAGTAACAAGTGAAGCAGTAAAAGTAACAAGTGAAGCAGTGAAAGTAACAATTGAAGCAGTGAAAGTAACAAGTGAAACAGTGAAAGTAACAAGTGAAGCAGTGAAAGTAACAAGTGAAGCAGTGAAAGTAACAAGTGAAGCAGTGAAAGTAACAAGTGAAACAGTGAAAGTAACAAGTGAAACAGTGAAAGTAACAAGTGAAGCAGTGAAAGTAACAAGTGAAGCAGTGAAAGTAACAAGTGAAGCAGTAAAAGTAACAAGTGAAGCAGTGAAAGTAAAAAGTGAAACAGTGAAAGTAACAAGTGAAACAGTGAAAGTAACAATTGAAGCAGTGAAAGTAACAAGTGAAGCAGTGAAAGTAACAAGTGAAGCAGTGAAAGTAACAAGTGAAACAGTGAAAGTAACAATTGAAGCAGTGAAAGTAACAAGTGAAGCAGTGAAAGTAACAAGTGAAGCAGTGAAAGTAACAAGTGAAGCAGTGAAAGTAACAAGTGAAGCAGTGAAAGTAACAAGTGAAACAGTGAAAGTAACAAGTGAAACAGTGAAAGTAACAAGTGAAGCAGTGAAAGTAACAAGTGAAACAGTGAAAGTAACAAGTGAAACAGTGAAAGTAACAAGTGAAGCAGTGAAAGTAACAAGTGAAACAGTGAAAGTAACAAGTGAAACAGTGAAAGTAACAAGTGAAACAGTGAAAGTAACAAGTGAAGCAGTGAAAGTAACAAGTGAAGCAGTGAAAGTAACAAGTGAAGCAGTGAAAGTAACAAGTGAAGCAGTGAAAGTAACAAGTGAAGAAGTGAAAGTAACAAGTGAAGCAGTGAAAGTAACAAGTGAAGCAGTGAAAGTAACAAGTGAAGCAGTGAAAGTAACAAGTGAAACAGTGAAAGTAACAAGTGAAGCAGTGAAAGTAACAAGTGAAACAGTGAAAGTAACAAGTGAAGCAGTGAAAGTAACAAGTGAAACAGTGAAAGTAACAAGTGAAGTAGTGAAAGTAACAAGTGAAGCAGTGAAAGTAACAAGTGAAGCAGTGAAAGGAAGAAGTGAAACAGTGAAAGTAACAAGTGAAGCAGTGAAAGTAACAAGTGAAGCAGTGAAAGTAACAAGTGAAGCAGTGAAAGTAACACGTGAACCAGTGAAAGTAACAAGTGAAACAGTGAAAGTAACAATTGAAGCAGTGAAAGTAACAAGTGAAGCAGTGAAAGCAAGTGAAGCAGTGAAAGTAACAAGTGAAACAGTGAAAGTAACAAGTGAAGCAGTGAAAGTAACGAGTGATGCAGCGAAAGTAACAAGTGAAGCAGTGAAAGTAACTAGCGAAGCAGTGAAAGTAACAAGTGAAGCAGTGAAAGTAACAAGTGAAGCAGTGAAAGTAACAAGTGAAGCAGTGAAAGTAACAAGTGAAGCAGTAAAAGTAGCGAGTGAAGCAGTGAAAGTAACAAGTAAAGCAGTGAAAGTAACAGGTGAAGCAGTGAAAGTAACAAGTGAAGCAGTGAAAGTAACAAGTGAAACAGTGAAAGTAACAAGTGAAGCAGTGAAAGTAACAAGTGAAGCAGTGAAAGTAACAAGTGAAGCAGTGAAAGTAACAAGTGAAGCAGTGAAAGTAACAGGTGAAGCAGTGAAAGTAACAAGTGAAGCAGTGAAAGTAACAGGTGAAGCAGTGAAAGTAACGAGTGAAGCAGTGAAAGTAACAAGTGAAGCAGTGAAAGTAACAAGTGAAGCAGTGAAAGTAACAAGTGAAACAGTGAAAGTAACAAATAAAGCAGTGAAAGTAACAAGTGAAGCAGTGAAAGTAACAAGTGAAGCAGTGAAAGTAACAAGTGAAGCAGTGAAAGTAACAAGTGAAGCAGTGAAAGGAAGAAGTGAAACAGTGAAAGTAACAAGTGAAGCAGTGAAAGTAACAAGTGAAGCAGTGAAAGTAACAAGTGAAACAATGAAAGTAACAAATGAAACAGTGAAAGTAACAAGTGAAACAGTGAAAGTAACATATGAAGCAGTGAAAGTAACAAGTGAAGCAGTGAAAGTAACAAGTAAAGCAGTGAAAGTAACAAGTGAAGCAGTGAAAGTAACAAGTGAAGCAGTGAAAGCAACAAGTGAAGCAGTGAAAGTAACAAGTTAAGCAGTTAAAGTAACAAGTGAAGCAGTGAAAGTAACAAGTGAAGCAGTGAAAGTGACAAGTGAAGCAGTGAAAGTAACAGGTGAAGCAGTGAAAGTAACAAGTGAAGCAGTGAAAGTAACAGGTGAAGCAGTGAAAGTAGCAAGTAAAATAGTGAAAGTAACAAGTGAAGCAGTGAAAGTAACAAGTGAAACAGTGAAAGTAACAAGTGAAGCAGTGAAAGTAACAAGTGAAGCAGTGAAAGTAACAAGTGAAGCAGTGAAAGTAACAAGTGAAACAGTGAAAGTAACAAGTGAAGCAGTGAAAGTAACAAGTGAAGCAGTGAAAGTAACAAGTGAAGCAGTGAAAGTAACAAGTGAAACAGTGAAAGTAACAATTGAAGCAGTGAAAGTAACAAGTGAAGCAGTGAAAGTAACAAGTGAAGCAGTAAAAGTAACAAGTGAAGCAGTGAAAGTAACAAGTGAAGCAGTGAAAGTAACAAGTGAAACAGTGAAAGTAACAAGTGAAACAGTGAAAGTAACAAGTGAAGCAGTGAAAGTAACAAGTGAAGCAGTGAAAGTAACAAGTGAAGCAGTGAAAGTAACAAGTGAAGCAGTGAAAGTAACAAGTGAAACAGTGAAAGTAACAAGTGAAGCAGTGAAAGTAACAAGTGAAGCAGTGAAAGTAACAAGTGAAGCAGTGAAAGTAACAAGTGAAGCAGTGAAAGTAACAAGTGAAACAGTGAAAGTAACAATTGAAGCAGTGAAAGTAACAAGTTAAGCAGTGAAAGTAACAAGTGAAGCAGTGAAAGTAACAAGTGAAGCAGTGAAAGTAACAAGTGAAGCAGTGAAAGTAACAAGTGAAGCAGTGAAAGTAACAGGTGAAGCAGTGAAAGTAGCAAGTGAAACAGTGAAAGTAACAAGTGAAGCAGTGAAAGTAACAGGTGAAGCAGTGAAAGTAGCAAGTAAAACAGTGAAAGTAACAAGTGAAGCAGTGAAAGTAACAAGTGAAACAGTGAAAGTAACAAGTGAAGCAGTGAAAGTAACAAGTGAAGCAGTGAAAGTAACAAGTGAAGCAGTGAAAGTAACAAGTGAAACAGTGAAAGTAACAAGTGAAGCAGTGAAAGTAACAAGTGAAGCAGTGAAAGTAACAAGTGAAGCAGTGAAAGTAACAAGTGAAACAGTGAAAGTAACAAGTGAAGCAGTGAAAGTAACAAGTGAAGCAGTGAAAGTAACAAGTGAAGCAGTAAAAGTAACAAGTGAAAGTGATAACAAATTGGGAGCAATTGAAGTAACAAGTGGAAACAGTAGAAGTAACAAGTGAAACAGTAGAAAGTAACAAATTGAAACAATTGAAGTAACAGAGTGAGCGGTGAGAAGTAACAAATTGAAGCAATGAAGTAACAGAGTGAGGCAGTAGAAGGTGCTCAGTGGATTAGAAGTAACAGGTGGAAGCGGTAGAGTGACAAGTGAAATGAATTAGTAACAGATGAAACAGTGAAAGTAAACCATTAGAAACAGTGAAGTTACCAGTGGAAGCGGTGAAGTAACAGAGTGGAAATGAACAAGTAACAAATTGAGCAGTGAAGTAACAAGTGGAGGCAGTGAAGTAACAGGTGAGCAGTAGAAATGTTCAGTAGAGCAGTGAAGTAACAGAATTGAAACAGTGAAGTAGCAAATTAGAGCAGTAGAAGCTATAAGTAGAGCAGTGAAGTAACAGTGACAGTGAAGTAACAAGGTGATGAGTCTGAAGTGTGAGTGAAACGGTGATGACAAGTGAAACAGTGAAATATACAAGTGAAACAGTGAAAGTAACAAGTGAAACAGTGAAGTAACAGAAGTGAAAACAGTGAAGTAACCAGTGAGAGCAATTGAAGTAACAGGTGAGCAATTAAGTAACAGTGACAGTGAAGTAACAAGTGAAAGCAGTCAGAAGTAACAAGTGAAACAGTGTAATAGTGAAACAGTGAAGTAACAAGTGAAACAGTGAAAGTAACAGAAGTGAAGGCAGTGAAGTATAGGTGGAGAGCAGTGAAGTAACAAGAGAAACGGTGAAAGTAACAAATTAGGCAGTGAAAGTGCTCAGGTGACGAGTGAAGTAACAGTGAATCAGTGAAAGTAACAGTGGCAGTGTTAAGTAACAAGATGACAGTGAAGTAACAAGTGACGTCAAGTAACAGTGAAACAGTGAGTAACAAGTGAAGCGATGAAAGTAACACGACAAATGCAAAGTATGGTGAAACAGTGAATTAACGAGTGAAAAAACGTCGTCGTAAACTTCTCTCTTTTATGTGCGGGTTATTTGTGCATTAGGGTGTACTTCCTATTTTAGGATGTACTCCCTATTTTAGGATGTACTCCCTATTTTAGGATGTACTCCCTATTTTAGGATGTACTCCCTATTTTAGGATGTACTCCCTATTTTAGGATGTACTCCCTATTTTAGGGTGTACTCCCAATTTTAGGATGTACTCCCTATTTTAGAAAGTACTCCCTGTTTCAGGAAGTACGGAGTACTCCCTTTGAGGCTCATGAACTCTATCGTACTCATTCTTATAGGTGTGTATGTAAAATATATTAAGATCGTTTTTGTTTCCTTGTGGGATGCCACTATAACCCTGGCCGAGGCTGCAACAGCTGCAGGAAGGTCAGCAGGCAGGAATGCAGGAAGGTCAGCAGGCAGTAATGCAGGAAGGTCAGCAGGCAGTAATGCAGGTCAGCAGGCAATAATGCAGGAAAGTCAGCAGGCAGTAATGCAGGAAGGTCAGCAGGCAGTAATGTAGGAAGGTCAGCAGGCATTAATGCAGGAAGGTCAGCAGGCAGTAATGTAGGAAAGTCAGCAGGCAGTAATGCAGGAAGGTCAGCAGGCAGTAATGCAGGTCAGCAGGCAATAATGCAGGAAGGTCAGCAGGCAGTAATGCAGGTCAGCAGGCAATAATGCAGGAAAGTCAGCAGGCAGTAATGCAGGAAGGTCAGCAGGCAGTAATGCAGGTCAGCAGGCAATAATGCAGGAAGGTCAGCAGGCAGTAATGCAGGTCAGCAGGCAATAATGCAGGAAGGTCAGCAGGCAGTAATGCAGGTCAGCAGGCAATAATGCAGGAAGGTCAGCAGGCAGTAATGCAGGTCAGCAGGCAATAATGCAGGAAGGTCAGCAGGCAGTAATGCAGATCAACAGGCAGCAATGCAAAAAGGCCAGCAGGCAGTAATGCAGGAAGGTCAGCAGGCAGTAATGCAGGAAAAACAGCAGGCAGTAATACAGGAAGGTCAGCAGAGAGGAATGCAGGAAGGCCAGCAGTCAGTAATGCAGGAAGGCCAGCAGTCAGTAATGTAGGAAAGCCAGCAGTCAGTAATGCAGGAAGGCCAGCAGGCAGTAATGCAGGAAGGCCAGCAGGCAGTAATGCAGGAAGGCCAGCAGGGAGGAATGCGGGATGGCCAGTAGGCAGTAATGCAGGAAGGTCAGCAGGCAGTAATATACGAAGGTCAACTTAGAGGAATGCAGGAAGGCCAGCGGTCAGTAACGCAAGAAGGCCAGCAGGAAGAAATGCAAGAAGGCCAGCAGGCAGTAACGCAAGAAGGCCAGCAGGAAGAAATGCAGGAAGGCCAGCAGGCAGTAACGCAAGAAGGCCAGCAGGAAGAAATGCAAGAAGGCCAGCAGGCAGTAACGCAAGAAGGCCAGCAGGAAGAAATGCAGGAAGGCCAGCAGGCAGTAACGCAAGAAGGCCAGCAGGAAGAAATGTAGGAAAGCCAGCAGGCAGTAACGCAAGAAGGCCAGCAGGAAGAAATGCAGGAAAGCCAGCAGGCAGTAACGAAAGAAGGCCAGCAGGAAGAAATGCAAGAAGGCCAGCAGACAGTAACGCAAGAAGGCCAGCAGGAATAAATGTAGGAAAGCCAGCAGGCAGTAACGCAAGAAGGCCAGCAGGAAGAAATGCAGGAAAGCCAGCAGGCAGTAACGCAAGAAGGCCAGCAGGAAGAAATGCAGGAAGGCCAGCAGGCAGTAACGCAAGAAGGCCAGCAGGAAGAAATGCAAGAAGGCCAGCAGGCAGTAACGCAAGAAGGCCAGCAGGAAGAAATGAAGGAAAGCCAGCAGGCAGTAACGCAAGAAGGCCAGCAGGAAGAAATGCAGGAAAGCCAGCAGGCAGTAACGCAAGAAGGCCAGCAGGAAGAAATGCAGGAAGGCCAGCAGGCAGTAACGCAAGAAGGCCAGCAGGAAGAAATGTAGGAAAGCCAGCAGGCAGTAACGCAAGAAGGCCAGCAGGAAGAAATGCAGGAAAGCCAGCAGGCAGTAACGCAAGAAGGCCAGCAGGAAGAAATGTAGGAAGGCCAGCAGGCAGTAATGCATTAAGGCCAGCAGTCAGTAACGATGGTAAGATGTCTCTGGGAAGAGTAACTGGAGTCTGAAAGCCTCGTAAAATATCTAAATTGCGTTGGCTGAAAGATGGCGGAGTCTGTGGTCATTGATGACGTCATCCAGATATTACTCTCCTTGACCACATGTTCTTGAGACCATAATTGTGGTGGTGGAAGTGGTACTCACCTCATCTAATTGTACTCATCTAATTGTGGTTGTCGATTCTTAAAGCTGTATATATGGATCCTGCCTCCACTGTATCACTCTCCAGATTGTTCCACTTCCTGACAACTCTATGACTGAAGAAATACTTCCTAACATCCCTGTGGCTCATCTGAGTTCTCAACTTCAGTTGTGACCTCTTGTTGCTGGTGGTGGTGCGTTGGTGGTGTGTTGGTGGTGTGTTGGTGGTGTGTTGGTGGTAGTGGTGGTGGTGGTAGTGATGGTGGAAGTGGTAGTGGTAATGATGGTGGTAGTTCTGGTAAAAGTGATGGTGGTAGAGGTAATGATAGTGATGGTGGTGAAGATATTAGTGGTAGTGGTGGTGGTAAAGGTGTTAGCAACAGCTGTGGTGATAGTGGTGGTGGTAGTGGTGTTAGTAGTAGTAGTGGTGAAGGTGTTAGTTATTACGAACACAGGTGTAGTCATGTGGTCTGTACAGCTGTTCGTAACTGAGTCAGCAGTGTAAGGTGACTTAAGTTTGAACCAAGCAAAAGACAGCAGAGAATAACTTCTTTAATATGTATTTCTTCACATGTGATATATGCAGTATGTACTGTATATACAGAGAATATATACAATGTGACAATTTACAAGCAAAGAGATATCTGAACCGTGTTGGGCCAGAATTGGAGGTAAGTCTGTCAGTTCTGCTCCACGAGTCCCAGACATCACTGGCTTGCTGTCTGGTGATGGGCTGGGTGAACCAAGCAATTACCATACCAGTGGGCACCCTTAAATGTACTCTTAATTACTGGTTCACTGGTTGGGAGGGCAGGCCTATATGGGCGGAACACATCGGCGATTAATAACTCTTGTAGCGGGAGATACCTCAGTTTGGTGTGCCATAGTTGCAACAGTGAGAGTTCGGTGGCAATGCTGTAGAGGTAGTTTGGTTAGAGTATACTCAGACACCAACCGCCTCACCCATGTTGGTGATGCACACAACAAGCAGCAATAGCACAGTACAACTTGCAGGATACACACACACAGTAGCAAGACTGACAGGCAATACAAAAGGCGATAGCGATACAATCTGACCGATACCAAGACCAGATCTTGCTCCAGCTCATGCTCCCAGACAGGCCCCCATATTATGAACACATGAATAGCCAGTGAGACCTGTTTGTAATGGGAATTGGAACAAACTCTGCAGTAGACTATAATGTATATTTTGAATTCATCCACTATATACAGATATGTACAATATCTACAGATACAATAATAATAAGTGTACACCACCTTGACAGATGGCAAAGCAAAAGCCAGAGAGAGTGCACCACACTGAACAAGCATGTAGGCAAGTCTACCAATGCTTCCCACAAGTGAACCACTTTACTTCAGCTTTGGTACTGATTTACCAATGGGTACCCTATCCCAGTACTCGGTTTGTTGGTTTGGAGGCAGCCTATATGGGAGTGTGACATATGCCGAATAAATTGTAACATACTCTTTGCATGCCACACTGATGAATGCTTGCTGGAAGTCCAAGCCCCTCTCAGACAGAACCTCCTTTACCCCCCACCTCCAAACTTTCCTAGGCTGACCCCTACCCCACTTTCCCTCCACTACAGATTTATACACTCTCAAAGTCATTCTTTTTTTGCTCCATCCTCTCTACATGTCTGAAGCACCTGAACAACTCCTTAGCCCTCTTGATAAGCTTTAATAATCCTGCACATCCTCCTAATTTCCAAACTACAGATTCTCTGGATAATATTCACACAACACATTGCCCTCAGACACATCACTGCCTCCAGCATTCTTCTTGTTGCAACATTAACCACCCATGCTTCACTCCCAACTAACAGCATTGATATAACAATACTCTCATACATTCCTCACTTTGCTTCCATAAATGAAGTTTTGTCTCTACAGACTCCTCACCTCATCTTTCAAAAACCCATCTGCTGACACGTCTACTCTCAAATATCTGATTACATTCACTTCCTCCATACTCTCTCCCTCCAGTCTGATATCCAATCTTTTGTTATCTAATTTGTTTGTTGTTCTCATCACCCCACTCTTTCCTATATTTACTTTTAATTCTCTTCTTTTACATGCCCTACCAAACTCATCAACCAACCTATGCAACTTCTCTTCAGAATCTCCCAAAACCACAGTGTCATCAGCAATGAGCAACTGTGACAACTCCCACTTTGTGTTAGATTTTTTGTCTTTTAACCCCACACTTCTTACCAACACTCGAGCATTCACTTCTCTTACAGCACCTTCTGTAAATATATAAAGCAACCATGATGACATCACACATCTTTGTCTAAGGCCATACATTTGCAACATCTGCCATATTGCCCCCCTGTCCACCCTATTATATGCCTTTTCCAAATCTATATTGCCACAAAAACCTCTCTACCTTTATCTAAATACTGTTCCCTATCTTCATCAACGTTTAACAATTCCTCAAAATATTCCCTCCATATTCCCCTTACCTCTAACTCTCCATTTAATAACTCTTCTCTCCTATTTTTAACTATCACATCTATTTGTTCTTTAGGCTTCCTTAACTTATTAATCTCACTCCAAAAACTTCTTCATATTTTCAATAAAATTTGTTGATAACATCTCACCCATTCTCTCATTTCCTCTCTTTTTGCATTGCTTCACCACTCTCTTAATCTCCCTTTTTCTCTCCATATACTCCTCCCTACTTGTATCACTTCTACTTTGTAAAAACCTCTCATATGCTAACTTTTTCTCTCCTATTACTCTCTTTATATCATCATTCCACCAATCGCTCTACTTCCCTCCCACACCCACTTTCCTTTAACCACAAACTTCTACTGAACACTCTTACACTACATTCTGTTCAATATTAATGAAAACAGGGAAGCTGTTATTTCGTGCATTGCTCAGGGAGGTACAACATCTTATAGGATTGAGGATGTGCCAGCTGTGAGTGTATGGGAAGTGTGTGAGGCTGTGGGTAGAATGAAGTGGGTTAATGTAGCTGGGATTTATGGTTTCAAGACAAATATTAAAAGCAGGTGGGGATATAGTTTTCGAATGGTTGGCGCTTTTATTTAATAAGTGTATGAAAGAGAAGGTTCCTAGGGATTGACAGAGCATGCATTATTCTTCTGTATAAAGGCAAAAGGCACCAAAGACAGTGTAAAAATTATAGTGGAATAAACTTGTTGAATATGACTTATAATGTGTATAGTAGAAATATTACTGAAATAATTAAGAGTAAGATGGATAATGGGACTATACATTAATAAGGAGGTTTTAGGAAGGGTAGGGGATGTGTAGACCAAGTATATCAGTGTGTAGACCAAGTATATCAGTGTGTAGACCAAGTATATCAGTGTGTAGACCAAGTATATCAGTGTGTAGGCCAAGTATATCAGTGTGTAGATCAAATATATCAGTGTGTAGACCAAGTATATCAGTGTGTAGACCAAGTATATCAGTGTGTAGATCAAATATATCAGTGTGTAGACCAAGTATAACAGTGTGTAGACCAAGTATATCAGTGTGTAGGCCAAGTATATCAGTGTGTAGATCAAGTATATCAGTGTGTAGACCAAGTATATCAGTGTGTAGACCAAGTATATCAGTGTGTAGACCAAGTATATCAGTGTGTAGACCAAGTATATCAGTGTGTAGACCAAGTATATCAGTGTGTAGACCAAGTATATCAGTGTGTAGATCAAATATATCAGTGTGTAGACCAAGTATATCAGTGTGTAGACCAAGTATATTAGTGTGTAGACCAAGTATATCAGTGTGTAGGCCAAGTATATCAGTGTGTAGACCAAGTATATCAGTGTGTAGACCAAGTATATTAGTGTGTAGACCAAGTATATTAATGTGTAGACCAAGTATATCAGTGTGTAGACCAAGTATATTAGTGTGTAGACCAAGTATATTAGTGTGTAGACCAAGTATATCAGTGTGTAGACCAAGTATATCAGTGTGTAGACCAAGTATATCAGTGTGTAGACCAAGTATATCAGTGTGTAGACCAAGTATATTAGTGTGTAGACCAAGTATATTAGTGTGTAGACCAAGTATATCAGTGTGTAGACCAAGTATATTAGTGTGTAGACCAAGTATATTAGTGTGTAGACCAAGTATATCAGTGTGTAGACCAAGTATATCAGTGTGTAGACCAAGTATATCAGTGTGTAGACCAAGTATATCAGTGTGTAGACCAAGTATATTAGTGTGTAGACCAAGTATATTAGTGTGTAGACCAAGTATATCAGTGTGTAGACCAAGTATATTAGTGTGTAGACCAAGTATATTAGTGTGTAGACCAAGTATATCAGTGTGTAGACCAAGTATATCAGTGTGTAGACCAAGTATATCAGTGTGTAGACCAAGTATATCAGTGTGTAGACCAAGTATATCAGTGTGTAGACCAAGTATATCAGTGTGTAGACCAAGTATATCAGTGTGTAGACCTAGTAGATTGGTGTGTAGACCAGTGTGTAGACCAAGTATATCAGTGTGTAGACCAAGTATATCAGTGTGTAGACCAAGTATATCAGTGTGTAGACCAAGTATATCAGTGTGTAGACCAAGTATATCACTGTGTAGACCAAGTATATCAGTGTGTAGACCAAGTATATCAATGTGTAGACCAAGTATATCAGTGTGTAGACCAAGTATATCAGTGTGTAGACCAAGTATATCAGTGTGTAGACTAAATATATCAGTGTGTAGACCAAGTATATCAGTGTGTAGACCAAGTATATCCAAGTATATCAGTGTGTAGACCAAGTATATCAGTGTGTAGACCAAGTATATCAGTGTGTAGACCAAGTATATCAGTGTGTAGACCAAGTATATCAGTGTGTAGACCAAGTATATCAGTGTGTAGACCAAGTATATCAGTGTGTAGACTAAATATATCAGTGTGTAGACCAAGTATATCAGTGTGTAGACCAAGTATATCAGTGTGTAGACCAAGTATATCAGTGTGTAGACTAAATATATCAGTGTGTAGACCAAGTATATCAGTGTGTAGACCAAGTATATCAGTGTGTAGACCAAGTATATCAGTGTGTAGACTAAATATATCAGTGTGTAGACCAAGTATATCAGTGTGTAGACCAAGTATATCAGTGTGTAGACTAAATATATCAGTGTGTAGACCAAGTATATCAGTGTGTAGACCAAGTATATCAGTGTGTAGACTAAGTATATCACTGTGTAGACTAAGTATATCAGTGAAGAGGATTTACATAAGGATAAAGAGTAAAAGGACACAAGTGCAACTAATGCGACAACTTATTGTGACAATGTTTCGCTCTCCAGGAACTTTGTAATGACTTTACAAACAATAGAAGGACACAGAGGTGTATATTAAGGTATAGAGTGATGTGCGAAGTATAATATAATAGTCCTCCAGAGACAACGAAAATAGATTACCCTCTATCAGAGTCATTATTCAATGGATCATTAAGTAATTTTCAATAGCCTAAATGGCTACTTGGATAGATATATTAATGTATGTAGCTTTAATCTAATTGCAGAGTGCTTGGGTGCTGGGGATCGTGGGAAAGAAAGTTGGGAAGGAGATACATTGTTAGGTAAGACACATATGCAACAGTTAGGTATCTTTATTTTGAAACGTTTCGTCTACACAGTAGGCTTCTTCAGTCGAGTACAGAAAAGTTGATAGAAGCAGAAGAGACTTGAAGACGATGTAATCAGTCCATCACCCTTAAAGTTTTGAGGTGGTCAGTCCCTCAGTCTGGAGAAGAGCATTGTTCCGTTGTCTGAAACAATTTTAATGTTCAAGGAGATACATGTTTTTGTCACGTTTCTCGAGGGGTATGGAAAAGTATGTGTACTAAGTCAAACCATCATAGTAACACTTGACACTTTGTGACGACCAACCCTCCCTTAAAACCCCCATCTTAAATGGTAAGGCTTGTTAATCTTTCTTGTTTCTGTCTCCTGCTGTCTCCTGCCTTTCTTATCACTCTCGTCCTATCAGTCTTCTTGTCTGTAGACAGCCTTTCCTTCCACTCCTGTATTCCACCACAAGACGTCAGTATTAATCAGATCAATGATAGCATTATATTAGTGGAAAATATGATGTGCTACGTTATGGTTATATACGGTGTTCATGTAATGAATCTTCAAATAACAATAACTTATGATACTATGTTCTTCTAAATCCAGTATTGATATCGTTTGATGATGTGTTTGTAATTGTGTTATATAACAACTGTGTTTTTTCTTGAACATCTACATTTCTGCATTTACTTGACTAATAACTTAAGCTGCTTATTGTTATATTATTTAGCCAGGTGTCTCAGCCTGCTGCCTGCCAGCTATGTACTGTGCACTCTGCTGTTTCAGATCTTACTCTGCCATATACAATTTTCTGCATTCATCGAAAAATATCTTTCATATATTTATTTTTATTAACACATCGGCCGTCTCCCACCAAGGCAGGGTGGCCCGAAAAAAAATCATCATTCACTCAATCACTGTCTTGCCAGAGGTGCGCTTAGACTACAGTTATACAACTGCAACATTAACACCCCTCCTTCAGAGTGCGACACTGTACTTCCCACCTCCAGGACTCAAGTCTGGCCTGCCGGTTTCCCTGAATCCTTTCATAAACAGAGTGCAATGCACAAGTGTGGTAGCAGCAGCAGCAACACACACAGCAAGAGGCATTCTTGAGTTTCCCCAGTGCTCGGGCTTAATGCTCAAAGCTAGGGAGTGACTCCAAAAGGATCCCGTAGTATTTGCTGCCTTTGCACCTCCTGATATTGTTTGCTGCTATGCAGCTGCCACACCCTTCGAGCCCAGTGTGGAGGGGTTTGTGGCAGCCCGAGTGTAGACAGCCTGTACTGTCTGAACAGACAGCAGAGTGTAGATAGCCTGCACTGTCTGCACAGACAGTACATGCTGTCTGCCAGCTTAGTTCATATTTCACGCCACTAAGGTGCTGCCCTCTGGGCCTGCTCCAGGTCTGTGGGAAGCTGGTCCCACACACTCACACAGCGGCCTAGCAGGAAGACACAAGGCCTACTAGTAGCTCTCTCCTCTCGTGGGATGGCCCTCCTGGGCCATAGGCACAACACACAAGCCTGTGTACCCACCATGACATTACAAATAAAGTAAGCCTCGGGAAGACCTTTATCATTACACCATGCCACTGCATCTCACCAAATAATCTGTTATAAATGGTGGGAAGCAGTGGTCGCAGCAGTTGTTTGCCCTGGAGAGAGGAAGGGATGAAGTCATCTTCACTTCATCACCCCATGCAAGAAGCATCTGTCTCTCAACGAGTTATCCTGATGTCGTGTCTGCACGTTTCAGCATCCAGACACAGGTACAAGCAGGATCCAGCCGAAATTTACCGAATTTCTTCGAGAATTGTAAGTGGCGTCCCATTGATCCCACGCTACAGCGTCCCACGCTGTTTCTCAAGTCACGTGTTCAGCATCACTTGTATGTTCTGCTGTTGTTCTGCTCAGCACAGCTATTTCAGCAAGCCAGAGGTGAGTTTTGTGGTGATTTCTGCGTCCAGTGTGAGTTTCTCCACGTGTTTGTAGGAGAGGAGGAAGTGGCCGTTTCCTTGCCTCACCCACGCTCGCCCTACTCACACCTCACCAGCCTACCACCACACTACACCACCACGTGCATCACTCCCTCTGCTGTGTTTTCTGCTGTTTTTCATGTGAATTCATTGCCAGAGCTGTGTATCCGAGTGCCCGAGGCCACTCGAAGCTGGATCAGCAAGCCACGTGGATCAGCAAGCCACGTGGATCAGCAAGCCATGCATGTGGATCAGCAAGCCATGATCAGCAAGCCATGCAGATCAGCAAGCCATGTAGATCAGCAAGCCCCATGGATCAGCATGCCACATGGATCAGCAAGCCCATGGATCGTATCAGCATCCAGCAGCAAGCCACGTGGATCAGCATGCCACGTGGATCCCAACGCCACGTGGGGTGTGGACGAAGCCACGTGCACCTACGAGCCACGTGTTACCAAGCCAGACGTCCCAGGCCACATGCTGTGGTCTGCTGCCCGCATCACATTGACGTCACCGACGATGCTGCCCGACTTCATGACGTCACAATGTCTGCCTGACATCACCTCGAGATGTCTGCTGACGTCACAGTGCTGCTGATGTCACCTCACGACATCACGCCTGACATCACATGATGTCACAACGAGTGTTTCTAGCAATTATTTCAGTATTGTCGAGAAGATTGAGAGAAGATATATGTCGTGTGTTAAATAATTCCTCTGTCAGTGTTCTCACATGTTAGTGTATGTTAGTGTCAGTTTTGTGCACAGTGCATCATTTTGGTTAAGCCATGTTGTACCGCATGTACCGTGGGTGTGTGTAAAGTTTTCCGTGTGTCCAGTGAGGTCTGATCCAGACCCCTGTCAGACCACTGTGTTAGTCACCCGGTGTGACCAGCGTGTTTGACAGCTGATATAAGTCAGCCCCTGAGCGTATGAGCCCCCTTGTACAGAAAGCTCTTATGCTCGTCGCTCATAGATGTTCTGCAGAATCGTACCTGCTACGATTCCCATCGAGATTTGTTTCACTTCACCTCCAGACCTTCAGAGTGCAGTTATATGTAGAGAAACAAGTCTGGGGACGCTTAGACTAACCTCTGCTATAACTCCAACTGCCGAGAGAATGACACTCGTCAAGCCGCAGTTAGCCCTGTCGGCAGGCGCTGTGTCAGCCTCGTGTCACAAGCTTCAGTGAGCTCCTGCACAAAGAAGAAGTCACTTTGACTGCTAGCTCGCTCACTGCAGTCTGGTGTATGATGTTATGACTCCCAGATGTTTCGCCCAGTCGTCTCTGCCACGACTCGCTCCACAACTCGCTCCACGCTCGCCGGCAGTGACAGCCCAGCGACAGTACCAGTCGAGAAGTGTCCTCCTGAGTCGCTTGCCAGAAGTCCTGCCCAGTTGCCGAGTTTTGTCGACGCCTCACTCGAGGGCACCAGCATGTTGTGCCCCAGGTTGAGTGAAAACCTGCAGCGACTCCTACGATGACTGCTTCACCGTTCCAGAGGAGACCGTAACCTGTTACGTCACAGCTCAGCCGCAGCGATGTCTCCTGTGTTGCAGTATCTGTCCAGATGCAGGAAGGCGTGCAGTGATGCACTTCGATGCTCACTGCCTTTGACCACGATGTTTAGCACACTCCACATGTTTTTTTCTTCCCTCCCTGTAGGAAGTTTTTTTTTCCATGTCCATATATATATACAGTGGACCCTCGAATTTAGTCCTGCCTTTTCTGTATGCAAAACTATTTTTATTAACTATAAAATGTATTTTTTGTTAATATTTCCCATAGGAAATAATGTAAATCCAATTAAACCATTCCAGACACCCAAAAATATTAACAAAAAATACATTTTATAGATAAAAATAGTTTTGCATACAGAAAAGGCAGGACTAAATTCGAGGGTCCACTGTATATATGTTCTTTATTTTGTGTTCTGTTCCTACGAGAGAGAGACCAATATTTTTTACCACCAGTATTGTCGCGTCGGGACGACGTGAGGTAGGTGGCCGAGAGAATGTAGACAGCCTGTACTGTCTGCACAGACAGCACATGCTGTCTGCCAGCTTAGTTCATATTTCGCGGCACTAAGGTGCTTCCCTCATGGCCTGCTCCAAGTCTGTGGGAAGCTGGTCCCACACGCTCTCACTCTCTCAGCAGCCTAGCAGCAAGACAGAAGGCCTACTAGTTCTCCCTCTCGTGGGATGGCCCTCCTGGGCCATGGGCACAACACACAAGCCTGTGTACCCACCACGACATTATAAATAAACAAAGAAGCCTCCAAAGATGTATCATTTACTCCCCGCTACCAGAACACCAAATAATCTCGTTATATGAGGTGCCTAACTTCTTCCCCCGAGCCCCGTGGGGGCGGGGAATGGGGCTAGGCCAGTGGACAGCTGCTCCCAGAAGACGAGGAGGTACTTGTACCTCTGCCCATGGCAGATATTGGACTGCAATCCCTCGACAGGGAGCCAAGGCCGGGCCACTACCCAAAGCTATCCAAGAATTTACTCCCGTACCCAGGACACCAATCAAACCCAGCCCCTCCCACTCATACTTTTGTCCAATCTCTTTTTCAAGCTTACCCAGGTCCAAGCTTCTATCACCCTACTCGGAAGATTGTTCGAAAACCAGTACCTATCTATGTCCTTTCTAAATCTAAATTTATCCAACTTAAATCCGTTATTTATGGTTCTCACCTGGTTCGAAACCCTCAATACTCTATTAATGTCACCTTTGTTTATGCCCATCATCAACTTATACATTTCGATATCTCCCTTCATTCTACATCTCTCCAGATTCCTATTTTCTACTTTAATACTTAACACTTCTACTGCATCATTCGACGAAATCTTCAGTTGTGTGCAAGAAAAAGTGTCTTTCATACAGTCCTACTTCTCCTTGTGACATATGAACTCTGTCTCGTCTATACGTTTCATAGTTTTTAATCTATATCTGGCCTTCCAAAACATCCCTCGTATGTGTTTCTGTTAATGCTCCAGACATCACATTCGCTTGTGTGAGGCGCCAACTAATAAAAATAACTGCCATTTTCATTTGATTTCATACCCTGAATATTTGCAAAAAAAGCTGGATTTACCCTTTTGCGATGTTTTTGTTTGATGTGAGTTTTGTTAGTACCGTTGTTGATGTGTTGCCTCACACGGTCCTTGTTGTATATATCACCGTTGTTGATGTGTTGCCTCACACGGTCCTTGTTGTATATATCACCGTTGTTGATGTGTTGCCTCACACGGTCCTTGTTGTATATATCACCGTTGTTGATGTGTTGCCTCACACGGCCCTTGTTGTATATATCACCGTTGTTGATGTGTTGCCTCACACGGTCCTTGTTGTATAAATCACCGTTGTTGATGTGTTGCCTCACACGGTCCTTGTTGTATATATCACCGTTGTTGATGTGTTGTCTCACACGGTCCTTGTTGTATATATCACCGTTGTTGATGTGTTGCCTCACACAGCCCTTGTTGTATATATCACCGTTGTTGATGTGTTGCCTCACACGGTCCTTGTTGTATATATCACCGTTGTTGATGTGTTGCCTCACACAGCCCTTGTTGTATATATCACCGTTGTTGATGTGTTGCCTCACACGGCCCTTGTTGTATATATCACCGTTGTTGATGTGTTGCCTCACACGGTCCTTGTTGTATATATCACCGTTGTTGATGTGTTGCCTCACACAGCCCTTGTTGTATATATCACCGTTGTTGATGTGTTGCCTCACACAGCCCTTGTTGTATATATCACCGTTGTTGATGTGTTGCCTCACACAGCCCTTGTTGTATATATCACCGTTGTTGATGTGTTGCCTCACACAGCCCTTGTTGTATATATCACCGTTGTTGATGTGTTGCCTCACACAGCCCTTGTTGTATATATCACCGTTGTTGATGTGTTGCCTCACACGGTCCTTGTTGTATATATCACCGTTGTTGATGTGTTGCCTCACACGGCCCTTGTTGTATATATCACCGTTGTTGATGTGTTGTCTCACACGGCCCTTGTTGTATATATCACCGTTGTTGATGTGTTGCCTCACACGGTCCTTGTTGTATATATCACCGTTGTTGATGTGTTGTCTCACACGGCCCTTGTTGTATATATCACCGTTGTTGATGTGTTGCCTCACACGGTCCTTGTTGTATATATCACCGTTGTTGATGTGTTGTCTCACACGGCCCTTGTTGTATATATCACCGTTGTTGATGTGTTGTCTCACACGGTCCTTGTTGTATATATCACCGTTGTTGATGTGTTGCCTCACACGGCCCTTGTTGTATATATCACCGTTGTTGATGTGTTGCCTCACACGGCCCTTGTTGTATATATCACCGTTGTTGATGTGTTGCCTCACACGGCCCTTGTTGTATATATCACCGTTGTTGATGTGTTGCCTCACACGGCCCTTGTTGTATATATCACCGTTTACTCCAGTATTGATTTTGCATTTGTCCGTTGTACAGTTGAATCTCTGGAATGTATGACTTTGTCCAACCTGCAGAATCTGTCCCAGTGTTGTGCCACTCTGTCTCGTCTGCAGAATTTGTCCCAGTGTTGTTCCATTCTGTCTCATCTGCAGTATTTGTCCCAGTGTTGTGCCACTCTGTCCCAACTGCAGTATTTGTCCCAGTGTTGTGCCACTCTGTCCCATCTGCAATATTTGTCCCAGTGTTGTGCCACTCTGTCCCATTTGTAGCATTTGTCCCAGTGTTGTTCCATTCTGTCTCATCTGCAGTATTTGTCCCAGTGTTGTGCCACTCTGTCTCGTCTGCAGAATTTGTCCCAGTGTTGTTCCATTCTGTCTCATCTGCAGTATTTGTCCCAGTGTTGTGCCACTCTGTCCCAACTGCAGTATTTGTCCCAGTGTTGTGCCACTCTGTCCCAACTGCAGTATTTGTCCCAGTGTTGTGCCACTCTGTCTCGTCTGCAGAATTTGTCCCAGTGTTGTTCCATTCTGTCTCATCTGCAGTATTTGTCCCAGTGTTGTGCCATTCTGTCCCAACTGCAGTATTTGTCCCAGTGTTGTGCCACTCTGTCCCAACTGCAGTATTTGTCCCAGTGTTGTGCCACTCTGTCCCATCTGCAGTATTTGTCCCAGTGTTGTACCACTCTATCCCATCTGCAGTATTTGTCCCAGTGTTGTGGCACTCTGTCCCATCTGCAATATTTGTCCCAGTGTTGTACCACTCTGTCCCATCTGCAGTATTTGTCCCAGTGTTGTGCCACTCTGTCCCATCTGTAGTATTTGTCCCAGTGTTGTGCCACTCTGTCCCATCTGTAGTATTTGTCCCAGTGTTGTACCACTCTATTCCATCTGTAGTATTTGTCCCAGTGTTGTGCCACTCTGACCCTTCTGCAGCATTTGTTCCAGTGTTGTGCCACTCTGTCCCATCTGCAGTATTTGTCCCAATTTTGTGCCACTCTGTCCCATCTGTAGTATTTGTCCCAGTGTTGTGCCACTCTGTCCCATCTGCAGTATTTGTCCCAGTGTTGTACCACTCTATCCCATCTGTAGTATTTGTTCCAGTGTTGTACCACTCTGTCCCATCTGCAGTATTTGTTCCAGTGTTGTACCACTCTGTCCCATCTGCAGTATTTGTTCCAGTGTTGTACCACTCTGTCCCATCTGCAGTATTTGTTCCAGTGTTGTTCCACTCTGATTCTATTTGCTTCTAGCTATTTTGTCTACAAAAAAAACTGCAGCGTTTTTACATTCCTCTGTTTTTTCTGACGTTGGAAAACTTCAAGGTGTAGTAATAAGTGTAGTAATAAGTGCCTCGGTGTAGTAATAAGTGTAGTAATAAGTGCCTCGGTGTAGTAATAAGTGTAGTAATAAGTGCCTCGGTGTAGTAATAAGTGTAGTAATAAGTGCCTCGGTGTAGTAATAAGTGCCTGGGTAAAGTAATAAGTGCCTCGGTAAAGTAATAAGTGCCTCTGTGTAGTAATAAGTGCCTCGGTGTAGTAATAAGTGCCTGGGTAAAGTAATAAGTGCCTCGGTGTAGTAATAAGTGCCTCGGTAAAGTAATAAGTGCCTCGGTGTAGTAATAAGTGCCTCGGTGTAGTAATAAGTGCGTCGGTGTAGTAATAAGTGCCTCGGCGTAGTAATAAGTGCCTCGGTAAAGTAATAAGTGCCTCTGTGTAGTAATAAGTGCCTCGGTGTAGTAATAAGTGCGTCGGTGTAGTAATAAGTGCCTCGGTTTAGTAATAAGTGCCTCGGTAAAGTAATAAGTGCCTCTGTGTAGTAATAAGTGCCTCGGTAAAGTAATAAGTGCCTCTGTGTAGTAATAAGTGCCTCGGTAAAGTAATAAGTGCCTCGGTGTAGTAATAAGTGCCTCGGTGTAGTAATAAGTGCCTCGGTAAAGTAATAAGTGCTTCGGTGTAGTAATAAGTGCCTCGGTGTAGTAATAAGTGCGTCGGTGTAGTAATAAGTGCCTCGGTGTAGTAATAAGTGCCTCGGTAAAGTAGTAAGTGCCTCTGTGTAGTAATAAGTGCCTCAGTAAAGTAATAAGTGCCTCTGTGTAGTAATAAGTGCCTCGGTAAAGTAATAAGTGCCTCGGTGTAGTAATAAGTGCCTCGGTGTAGTAATAAGTGCCTCGGTAAAGTAATAAGTGCCTCGGTGTAGTAATAAGTGCCTCGGTGTAGTAATAAGTGCCTCGGTGTAGTAATAAGTGCCTCTGTGTAGTAATAAGTGCCTCGGTAAAGGAATAAGTGCCTCGGTGTAGCAATAAGTGCCTCGGTAAAGTAATAAGTGCCTCGGTGTAGTAATAAGTGCCTCGGTAAAGTAATAAGTGCCTCGGTGTAGTAATAAGTGCCTCGGTAAGGTAATAAGTGCCTCGGTGTAGTAATAAGTGCCTCGGTGTAGTAATAAGTGCCTCGGTAAAGTAATAAGTGCCTCGGTGAAACTGAAGCCAAGGCAGGAAGATGGTTACTAATATACTGTGAGTCAGATACAGTGTAACGGATGACGGACGACACTGTCATAGCTGGGCGAGGCCCTCCAGTGATAGTAAGCCATACCAGAGAGTAAGTTGTGCTAGAGGTAAGATAGTAAGTTGTGCTGGAGGTAAGATAGTAAGTTGTGCTAGAGGTAAGATAGTAAGTTGTGCTAGAGGTAAGATAGTAAGTTGTGCTAGAGGTAAGATAGTAAGTTGTGCTATAGGTAAGATAGTAAGTTGTGCTAGAGGTAAGATAGTAAGTTGTGCTAGAGGTAAGATAGTAAGTTGATCTAGAGGTAAGATAGTAAGTTGTGATAGAGGTAAGATAGTAAGCTGTGCTAGAGGTAAGATAGCAAGTTGTGCTAGAGGTAAGAGAACAAGTTGTGCTTGAGGTAAGAGAACAAGCTTTGCTAGAGAACATAAGAACATAAGAAACAAGGAGCACTACAAAAGGCCTACTGGCCTATAAGAGGTAGGTCCAATTCTCCCACTGGCTTAAGCTCACTGACCTAGTGACTTTAGTCTCACTGACCGTCTGACCTCACTGAACTAGTGAGGTCAGACACGTCACTTAAGGGAGAAGCGCTGCATCCGATCAAGTAGCACAAACTAGTTAAGTCCAACTCACACTCACCCACACCCACTAGTGTATTTATCCAACCTATTTTTAAAACTACACAAAGTCTTAGCTTCTAAAACGGTACTCTGGAGTTTGTTCCACTCATCCACAACTCTATTACCAAACCAGTGTTTTCCTATAACCTTCCTGAATCTGATTTTTTCCAATTTAAAACCATCGCCACGAGTCCTGTCTATGTTAGATATTTTAAGCTCCCTATTTACATTCTCTTTATTAATCCCTGTTTTCCATTTATACACCTCGATCATATCCCCCCTAATTCTACGTCTTTCTAGAGAGTGCAGATTCACGTCCCTCAGTCTATCCTCATAGGGAAGATTCCTGATGCATGGGATCAACTTTGTCATCCTCCTCTGTACGTTTTCCAGAGCATTTATATCCATTCTGTAATACGGTGACCAGAACTGAGCAGCATAGTCTAAATGAGGCCTAACCAAGGATATATAGAGTTGAAGAACAACCTGAGGACTTCTATTATAAGATATGTTGTCGGGTAAATGAAAGGGGGAAAGATAGTAACAAGGGGGTAAATTTGTTGTGTTTAAAAGATGGTTTTTGCTGGGGAAAAGTTTGTTGAGAGAAGATATAAGTTGTGCAGGGGTAAGATGTAATTTTGGAGAGATAGAAAAGGGTTGTGCAGAGGCAAGATAGTAATTTGGGCAGAGGTAAGATATGTTGGCTAGAGCAAGATAAAAATTTGGCAAGGGATAGAAAGTTTTGCTAGGGGAAGATAGAAGTTGTGCTAGGGGGGTAAGATAGAAAGTTGTGCAGAGGTAAGATAGTGTTTGGGTAAGATGTAAGTTTTAAAGAGTAAGAAAAGTTGTTAAAAAAGATAGAAAAAGTTGCAGGGGAAGATGTAAGTTGTGTTTAAAAGATAGTAAGTTTGCTGGGGAAAGATATGTTGTGCTGAGGTAAGATGTAAGTTGTGCTGGAGGAAGATGAAAGTTTGCTAGAGGTAAGATAGGGGGTTTTCGAAGTGATATTAGTTGTGCGGGGTAAGATAGTTTTGGGAAAGGGGAAAAGATAAAAGTTGTGCTGGGGTAAGATAGAAGTTGTGCTAAAATTAAGATAAGTTGTTGGGGAAGATAGAAGTTGGCGAGGAAGATAGTAAGTTGTGCTGGGTAAGATGTTTGTCTGGAGGTAAGATAAAGTTGTGGGGTAGAAAAATAAAAGGGCAGGGGTAAGATAGTGTTGTGCTAGAGGTAAGATAGTAAGTTGGGAAGGTAAGGTAAGTTGTGCGAGGTAAGATGAAAGGTGTGAGAAGTGGAGAAGTTGGCTGGGGTAAGATGTAAGTTGTCAGAAAGATATGTTGTGTGGGGGTAAGATAGTAAGTTGTGCTGGGTAAGATAGTGGTTGCTAAATAAATGGTAGGTTGTGCTTTAAGATAAAAGTTGTTGGGGAAGATATAAGTTGTGCTAAGGAAGATAGTGTTGTGTAAAAATGTAAGTTGTCTAGAGGAAGATATAAGTTTGGGGGTAAGATATGTTTGCTAAAGGTAAGATAGTAAAGTTGTTGGGGTAAAAAGAATTTGGGAAAGGGGAAAGATAGTAAGTTTTTGGGGGGTAAGATGAAATTTGGGCTAGAAAGATGTAAGTTGGGTTGAGTAAGATAGTAATTTGTGCGGAAAGATAGTGTTGTGCTAGGAAGGGGGGTTTTGTGCTGAGGAAGATATGTTGTGCTAGGTAAGATATAAGTTGTGCTGGGGTGATAGTGGAGGGTGTAGATGATAAAAGGTTGAGGAAGATATAAGTTGTTAGGGTAAGATAGAAGTTGTGCTGGGTAAGAAGTGTTGTGCTGGGGTGATAGTAAGTTGTGCTAAAAATTAAGATAAAGTTTTTGAGGTGATAGAAGTTGTGCAGAGGGATAGTGTTGTGCAAAAGAAAAAGTTTTTAAGAGGAAGATAGTAAGTTTGGGGAGGAAGATAGTAAAGTTTGCAGAGAAGAAGGGAGGAGTGTATAGGTGAAGTGTTGTGCGAATAAGAGGAAGTTGTGCTGGGGTGATAGAAAGTTGTGCTAAGGTAAGATAGAAGTTTGCTAGAGGGTAAGATAAAATTTTGGCTGGGGGTGATAGAAGTTGTGCAGAAAGATAGAAGTTGTCTGGGGTAAGAAAATAATTTTGCAAGGGTAAGATAGAAATTTCAAATTTTGGGCTGAGTAAGATAAAATTTTGTAGAGGTAAGATAGTAAGTTGTCTAGGGAAATAATGGTTTCAAGGTAAGATAGAAAGTTGTGCTAGAGGTAAGATATAAGTTGTGAGATAAGATAGTTTGTGCTGGGTAAGATAAAGTTGTGCTAGAGGTAAATGTAAGTTGGTAAAGAGTAAAAAAAAGGTGGGAAAAGAAGAATTTTAGGGGTAAGATAAAAAGTTTGGAGGAAGATAAAAGTTGTGCAAAGGGTGATATAAGTTGTGCTGAGGAAGATGAAGTTGTGTAATAAAAAAGTTTGAAATAAAAAAAGGTGAGGTGTAGGTTGTGCTGGGGCAAGAAAAAGGGCCCA
>NC_091344.1:10238571-10288571 GCF_038502225.1 Cherax quadricarinatus | reverse complement strand
TCACACCCCTCTCACACCTCACACACTCTCACACATTCCCCACACACTCTCAAAACCTCTCACTCCTCCTCTCTCTCTCTCTCTCTCTCTCTCTCTCTCTCTCTCTCTCTCTCTCTCTCTCTCTCTCTCTCTCTCTCTCTCTCTCTCTCTCTCTCTCTCTCTCTCCCACACACAGTCTCACCCCTCACACCTCTCACACCTCTCCCCGCTCTCACACCTCTCACCCCTCTCACCACTCTCACACACTCTCCACCTCTCACACATTCTCACACACTCTCACACACCCCTCACACACTCTCACACACTCTCACACCACTCTCTCACATTCTCACACCTCTCCACTCTCACACACTCTCACACATTCTCACACACTCTCACACACTCTCACACATTCTCACACACTCTCACACACTCTCACACACACTCTCTCTCTCTCTCTCTCTCTCTCTCTCTCTCTCTCTCTCTCTCTCTCTCTCTCTCTCTCTCTCTCTCTCTCGTGGATATCCACGAATAAAATCCATAGTTGTCGAAGAGCAAAAAGAGAAGAATAAAGAGGAGGAATAGCAGGAGGAAGAAGAGGAGAAGGATATTGAGAGGGAAGAGAACGAAAAGGATGAGAAAGAGGAGGAAAGGGAAAAGAGTCAAAGGAAGGACGAGGAGGAAGAGAAGAAAGGGAAAGATGTATTTATAAGATTAACAGGAGGTTGAGCTAATATGTAGGTTAATGTGTGTCTTACATTTATGATTACCAGATTATGCCACACCCGCCACGGGGCTGCAACCACCCGCCACGGGGCTGCAACCACCCGCCACGGGGCTGCAACCACCCGCCACGGGGCTGCAACCACCCGCCACGGGGCTGCAACCACCCGCCACGGGGCTGCAACCACCCGCCACGGGGCTCAGCCACCCCCCACGGGGGTGCAACCACCCGCCACGGGGCTGCAACCACCCGCCACGGGGCTGCAACCACCCGCCACGGGGCTGCAACCACCCGCCACGGGGCTGCAACCACCCGCCACGGGGCTGCAACCACCCGCCACGGGGCTGCAACCACCCGCCACGGGGCTGCAACCACCCGCCACGGGGCTGCAACCACCCGCCACGGGGGTGCAACCACCCGCCACGGGGCTGCAACCACCCGCCCAGGGCTGCAACCACCCCCCACGGGGGTGCCCACCCGCCACGGGGCTGCAACCCTCCCCCGGGCTGCAACCACCCCCCACGGGGGGTGCAACCGCCCGGGGCTGCCCCACCCGCCCGGGGCTGACCCCCCGCCCGGGGCTGCAACCACCCCCCAGGGCTGCCCACCCCCCACGGGGCTGCAACCACCGCCACGGGCTGCCCACCCGCCCGGGCTGCAACCCCCCCGGGCTGCAAACCGCCCGGGCTGCAACCACCCGCCACGGGCGCACCACCCCCCACGGGGGTGCACCCCCCGCCCGGGTGCAACCCCCGCCACGGGGGCACCCCCCGCCCCGGGCTCAAACCCCCCCGGGCTCAACCACCCGCCACGGGGCTGAAACCACCCGCCAGGGGGCTGAAACCACCCCCCCGGGGCTGCAACCTCGCGGGCTGCCCCCCCCGCCACGGGGCTGCACCACCCCCCGGGGGCTGGCCCCCCCCGCCACGGGCTGAAACCCTCGCCAGGGGCTCACCACCCCCCCGGGGGCTGCAACCCCAGGGGGCCAACCCCCCCGGGGGCTGCCCCCCCCGCCAGGGCTGAAACCACCCCCCGGGGGCCAAACCCACCCCCCAGGCCTGCAACCACCCGCCACGGGGCTGCAACCACCCGCCGCGGGGCTGCAACCACCCGCCACGGGGCTGCAACCACCCGCCACGGGGCTGCAACCACCCGCCACGGGGCTGCAACCAGTAACTTGATAAGTCTCTGAAACATATCTCTGCTTCCAACCCCTTTTACCTTATTATTTTCACTATTTCTCAACGTTCCCTCTACTTAGAATATATATATATATATATATATATATATATATATATATATATATATATATATATATATATATATATATATATATATATATATATATATATATATATATATATATATATATAGTTAGAGTTAGAGAGTTAGAGCAAAGGAAGGGGTAGCAGTAATGTTAAATGATCAGTTATGGAAGGAGAAAAGAGAATATGAATGTGTAAATTCGAGAATTATGTGGATTAAAGTAAAGGTTGGATGCGAGAAGTGGGTCATAATAAGCGTGTATGCACCTGGAGAAGAGAGGAATGCAGAGGAGAGAGAGAGATTTTGGGAGATGTTAAGTGAATGTATAGGAGCCTTTGAACCAAGTGAGAGAGTAATTGTGGTAGGGGACTTGAATGCTAAAGTAGGAGAAACTTTTAGAGAGGGTGTGGTAGGTAAGTTTGGGGTGCCAGGTGTAAATGATAATGGGAGCCCTTTGATTGAACTTTGTATAGAAAGGGGTTTAGTTATAGGTAATACATATTTTAAGAAAAAGAGGATAAATAAGTATACACGATATGATGTAGGGCGAAATGACAGTAGTTTGTTGGATTATGTATTGGTAGATAAAAGACTGTTGAGTAGACTTCAGGATGTACATGTTTATAGAGGGGCCACAGATATATCAGATCACTTTCTAGTTGTAGCTACACTGAGAGTAAAAGGTAGATGGGATACAAGGAGAATAGAAGCATCAGGGAAGAGAGAGGTGAAGGTTTATAAACTAAAAGAGGAGGCAGTTAGGGTAAGATATAAACAGCTATTGGAGGATAGATGGGCTAATGAGAGCATAGGCAATGGGGTCGAAGAGGAATGGGGTAGGTTTAAAAATGTAGTGTTAGAGTGTTCAGCAGAAGTTTGTGGTTACAGGAAAGTGGGTGCAGGAGGGAAGAGGAGCGATTGGTGGAATGATGATGTAAAGAGAGTAGTAAGGGAGAAAAAGTTAGCATATGAGAAGTTTTTACAAAGTAGAAGTGATGCAAGGAGGGAAGAGTATATGGAGAAAAAGAGAGAGGTTAAGAGATTGGTGAAGCAATGTAAAAAGAGAGCAAATGAGAGAGTGGGTGAGCTGTTATCAACAAATTTTGTTGAAAATAAGAAAAAGTTTTGGAGTGAGATTAACAAGTTAAGGAAGCCTAGAGAACAAATGGATTTGTCAGTTAAAAATAGGAGAGGAGAGTTATTAAATGGAGAGTTAGAGGTATTGGGAAGATGGAGGGAATATTTTGAGGAATTGTTAAATGTTGATGAAGATAGGGAAGCTGTGATTTCGTGTATAGGGCAAGGAGGAATAACATCTTGTAGGAGTGAGGAAGAGCCAGTTGTGAGTGTGGGGGAAGTTCGTGAGGCAGTAGGTAAAATGAAAGGGGGTAAGGCAGCCGGGATTGATGGGATAAAGATAGAAATGTTAAAAGCAGGTGGGGATATAGTTTTGGAGTGGTTGGTGCAATTATTTAATAAATGTATGGAAGAGGGTAAGGTACCTAGGGATTGGCAGAGAGCATGCATAGTTCCTTTGTATAAAGGCAAAGGGGATAAAAGAGAGTGCAAAAATTATAGGGGGATAAGTCTGTTGAGTGTACCTGGTAAAGTGTATGGTAGAGTTATATTTGAAAGAATTAAGAGTAAGACGGAGAATAGGATAGCAGATGAACAAGGAGGCTTTAGGAAAGGTAGGGGGTGTGTGGACCAGGTGTTTACAGTGAAACATATAAGTGAACAGTATTTAGATAAGGCTAAAGAGGTCTTTGTGGCATTTATGGATTTGGAAAAGGCGTATGACAGGGTGGATAGGGGGGCAATGTGGCAGATGTTGCAAGTGTATGGTGTAGGAGGTAGGTTACTGAAAGCAGTGAAGAGTTTTTACGAGGATAGTGAGGCTCAAGTTAGAGTATGTAGAAAAGAGGGAAATTTTTTCCGAGTAAAAGTAGGCCTTAGACAAGGATGTGTGATGTCACCGTGGTTGTTTAATATATTTATAGATGGGGTTGTAAGAGAAGTAAATGCGAGGGTCTTGGCAAGAGGCGTGGAGTTAAAAGATAAAGAATCACACACAGGGTGGGAGTTGTCACAGCTGCTCTTTGCTGATGACACTGTGCTCTTGGGAGATTCTGAAGAGAAGCTGCAGAGATTGGTGGATGAATTTGGTAGGGTGTGCAAAAGAAGAAAATTAAAGGTGAATACAGGAAAGAGTAAGGTTATGAGGATAACAAAAAGATTAGGTGATGAAAGATTGAATATCAGATTGGAGGGAGAGAGTATGGAGGAGGTGAACGTATTCAGATATTTGGGAGTGGACGTGTCAGCGGATGGGTCTATGAAAGATGAGGTGAATCATAGAATTGATGAGGGAAAAAGAGTGAGTGGTGCACTTAGGAGTCTGTGGAGACAGAGAACTTTGTCCTTGGAGGCAAAGTGGGGAATGTATGAGAGTATAGTTTTACCAACGCTCTTATATGGGTGTGAAGCATGGGTGATGAATGTTGCAGCGAGGAGAAGGCTGGAGGCAGTGGAGATGTCATGTCTGAGGGCAATGTGTGGTGTGAATATAATGCAGAGAATTCGTAGTTTGGAAGTTAGGAGGAGGTGCGGGATTACCAAAACTGTTGTCCAGAGGGCTGAGGAAGGGTTGTTGAGGTGGTTCGGACATGTAGAGAGAATGGAGCGAAACAGAATAACTTCAAGAGTGTATCAGTCTGTAGTGGAAGGAAGGCGGGGTAGGGGTCGGCCTAGGAAGGGTTGGAGGGAGGGGGTAAAGGAGGTTTTGTGTGCGAGGGGCTTGGACTTACAGCAGGCATGCGTGAGCGTGTTTGATAGGAGTGAATGGAGACAAATGGTTTTTAATACTTGACGTGCTGTTGGAGTGTGAGCAAAGTAACATTTATGAAGGGATTCAGGGAAACCGGCAGGCCGGACTTGAGTCCTGGAGATGGGAAGTACAGTGCCTGCACTCTGAAGGAGGGGTGTTAATGTTGCAGTTTAAAAACTGTAGTGTAAAGCACCCTTCTGGCAAGACAGTGATGGAGTGAATGATGGTGAAAGTTTTTCTTTTTCGGGCCACCCTGCCTTGGTGGGAATCGGTCAGTGTGATAATAAAATAAAAAAATATATATATATACATATATATATAGATCTGTAAATATAATACAACAGCAGAAGGCATATAAGGTGAAGATTACACCTGTGAGTCAACAAACAACACCTCACCTTCAGGATCATGAGGGTGAGATGGTGAAGAACCCATCAAACATAGCTTAAATTTTTTCCATATTTTATGATTTTAACTTTTCGAACATATCTTAAATTCTTCCTAAATTTTATTAATTACAAATGAATCTAATTTGTATAATCCTAAATCAACATTTATATTAAATTAAAAACTAGCGATCTAAAACACTTAATTGATAAATCTTTAAAATTTCTAGAAGTACTTTTTACAACTCAACCAAGAATATGTTGGTTCTTCCTTACTATGAAATTTTTCTTGATATACCATATCTACTAAGAATTTTAAAATCAAAGTTGTATTTAAAAGTCTTGATGCAGAAATAAAAAATTATGACAAACTTCCAGAAAAAAAAAAAAGCTGACTGCTGTGCCTACATGATTCCATGTATATAATGTGATAAAGTTTACTATGGACAAACTGGGAAAAGCCTTGAAGTAAGATTTCAACAACATAAATATACATAGCATTAGAACTGAACAAGACTAATGCTCTGTTTATTCATGTTAGAGATTTTGACCAACGAGATTAACTTTCAAAAGTCAGAGAAAGTTGTATCAAGCAGGTCTGTGGTTGAGAGAAATATAACTGAATCATGTTTAGTAATAAATGGTTTTAAATTTAATATAAATATTGGTTTAGGATTATACAGATTATATTCATTTATAATTAATAAAATCTGGGAAGAATTTAAGATATGTACGACAAGTTAAAATCATAGTATTTGGGAAGAATGATAGCAATGTTTGACAGGTCCTTGACCATCTCACCCGCATCATCATGAAGGGAAGGATCAGATGTCATATGTTGACCATGAGGTGTAATGTCGCCCTTATATGACCTCTGCCCTTCTAATGTTTTTACAGTTCGTTCATAAAGTAGAAAAATCATGAAATCGCTTGGAAGTTCACTGTTTTTTCACAGTCATTGTTCTGCATATCATACTTATGTTCACTGTGATTATGAAACAGTAACCTGTAACTGTTTTACATGATGGTAGAATTACTGGTGACTTGTTTCTGTCATAAACACGCTGTATAACAGGTATATCTTGCTACTTCTACTTACACTTAGGTCACACTACACAGGTATGCACATGCAGGGTGAGTTTTCAGAGAGTGGCAGAATCCTTTAGGAGTCAGGAATCGCGGGAAGAACTAAAAGCCATAAATGAAATCGAAAGAAACCCAAAGTATTTCTTCTCCTATGCCAAATCAAAATCGAGAACAACGTCCAGTATTGGGCCCCTACTTAAACAAGATGGGTCCTACACAGATGACAGCAAGGAAATGAGTGAGCTACTCAAGTCCCAATATGACTCAGTTTTTAGCAAGCCGCTAACCAGACTGAGAGTCGAAGATCAAAATGAATTTTTTATGAGAGAGCCACAAAATTTGATTAACACAAGCCTATCCGATGTTATCCTGACGCCAAATGACTTCGAACAGGCGATAAATGACATGCCCATGCACTCTGCCCCAGGGCCAGACTCATGGAACTCTGTGTTCATCAAGAACTGCAAGAAGCCCCTATCACGAGCCTTTTCCATCCTATGGAGAGGGAGCATGGACACGGGGGTCGTCCCTCAGTTACTAAAAACAACAGACATAGCCCCACTCCACAAAGGGGGCAGTAAAGCAACAGCAAAGAACTACAGACCAATAGCACTAACATCCCATATCATAAAAATCTTTGAAAGGGTCCTAAGAAGCAAGATCACCACCCATCTAGAAACCCATCAGTTACACAACCCAGGGCAACATGGGTTTAGAACAGGTCGCTCCTGTCTGTCTCAACTACTGGATCACTACGACAAGGTCCTAAATGCACTAGAAGACAAAAAGAATGCAGATGTAATATATACAGACTTTGCAAAAGCCTTCGACAAGTGTGACCATGGCGTAAAAGCGCACAAAATGCGCGCTAAAGGAATAACAGGAAAAGTCGGTCGATGGATCTATAATTTCCTCACTAACAGAACACAGAGAGTAGTCGTCAACAGAGTAAAGTCCGAGGCAGCTACGGTGAAAAGCTCTGTTCCACAAGGCACAGTACTAGCTCCCATCTTGTTCCTCATCCTCATATCCGACATAGACAAGGATGTCAGCCACAGCACCGTGTCTTCCTTTGCAGATGACACCCGAATCTGCATAACAGTGTCTTCCATTGCAGACACTGCAAGGCTCCAGGCGGACATCAACCAAATCTTTCAGTGGGCTGCAGAAAACAATATGAAGTTCAACGATGAGAAATTTCAATTACTCAGATATGGTAAACATGAGGAAATTAAATCTTCATCAGAGTACAAAACAAATTCTGGCCACAAAATAGAGCGAAACACCAACGTCAAAGACCTGGGAGTGATTATGTCGGAGGATCTCAACTTCAAGGACCATAACATTGTATCAATCGCATCTGCTAGAAAAATGACAGGATGGATAATGAGAACCTTCAAAACTAGGGAGGCCAAGCCCATGATGACACTCTTCAGGTCACTTGTTCTATCAAGGCTGGAATATTGCTGCACTCTAACAGCACCTTTCAAGGCAGGTGAAATTGCCGACCTAGAAAATGTACAGAGAACTTTCACGGCGCGCATAACGGAGATAAAACACCTCAATTACTGGGAGCGCTTGAGGTTTCTAAACCTGTATTCCCTGGAACGCAGGAGGGAGAGATACATGATTATATACACCTGGAAAATCCTAGAGGGACTAGTACCGAACTTGCACACGAAAATCACTCACTACGAAAGCAAAAGACTTGGCAGACGATGCAACATCCCCCCAATGAAAAGCAGGGGTGTCACTAGCACGTTAAGAGACCATACAATAAGTGTCAGGGGCCCGAGACTGTTCAACTGCCTCCCAGCACACATAAGGGGGATTACCAACAGACCCCTGGCTGTCTTCAAGCTGGCACTGGACAAGCACCTAAAGTCAGTTCCTGATCAGCCGGGCTGTGGCTCGTACGTTGGTTTGCGTGCAGCCAGCAGCAACAGCCTGGTTGATCAGGCGCTGATCCACCAGGAGGCCTGGTCACAGACCGGGCCGCGGGGGCGTTGACCCCCGAAACTCTCTCCAGGTAAACTCTCTCCAGTGTGGAGCCAGCCAGCCAGTCTCTGAGAAAGGACGGCGGGATGCCACCACACAACGGTCCCCTCCCCATTACTCCCCAGATGGGGGCGGGTGGGGTAGGCCTCACACCCACCCGGGGGGAGGGGAGGGGAGAGGACGGACGTGTGGTGGTCCTGCTTTCCTCTCAGACTGGCCGGTGCCTCCACACTACCACTCTCTGAAAACTTAACCTACTTCTCCTGTTGTTGCCTTTGCAACATTGCACAGCTCCTGATGATGCACTGAGAAGTGTGAAAGCACTTGAGCTAAAGGTTTCCATCCCCCGTGGCATGTCTTGCATCGTTAAGACCGCCTGTGCGATTTTTTTGCACGCACGCGCACGCACACACACACAGGAGAATGGTGGAGTACCAGGAACGGAACACAGTATAAACGACAACCAGCACGGATTTATGGAAGGCAAATCCTACGTCACAAACCTACTGAAGTTTTATGATAAACAGAAGTAAGACGAGAGAGAGATGTGGGTTGATTGCATATTCTTGGACTGCAAGAAGGCCTTCGATACAGTTCCTCACAGGAGATTGGTGCAGAAGCTAGAGGATCAGGCGTATATAACAGGAAGGACACTGCAATGGATCAGAGAATACCTGACAGGGAGTCAACAACGAGTCATGGAACGTAATGAGGTATCACAGTGGGCACCTGTGATGAGCGGGGTCTTACAGGGGTCGGTCCTAGGACCAGTGCTATTTCTGGTATATGTGAATGACAGGATGGAAGGGTTAGACTCAGAAGTGTCCCTGTTTGTAGATGATGTGAAGTTAATGAGAATTAAATCAGGTGAGGATTAGGTAGGACTTCAAAGAGACCTGGACAGGAAGGACACCTGGTCCAGCCTCGAATTCAACTCCGTCAAATGCAAAGTCATGAAGATCGGGGAAAGGCAAAGAAGACCGCAGACGGAGTATAGGCTAGGTGGCCAAAGAATGCAAACCTCGTTCGAGGAGAAACCTCTTAGGATGAATGTAACACCGAGCACGTCTCCGGAAGAACACATCAACCAGATAACTGCTGCAGCATATGGGCGCCTGGAAAACCTGAGAATGGATTTCCTAGACCTTAATAAGGAATCGTTCAAGACACTGTACACCGTGTAAGTCAGGCCCATATTGGAGTATGCAGCACCTGTTTGGAACCCACACTTGATCAAGCACGTCAAGAAATTAGAGAAAGTGCAAAGGTTTGTGACAAGGTTAGTTCCATAGCTAAGGGAAATGTCCTACGAGGAAAGGACAAGGGAAATCGGCGTGACGACACTGGAGGACAGGAGGATTAGGAGAGACATGATAACATACAAAATACTGCACAGGACAGACAGGATGTTCCAGAGAGGGGACACAGAAACAAGGAGTGACAAATGGAAGTTGAAGACCCAGATGAGTCAAAGGGATGTTAGGAAGTATTTATTCAGTCACAGAGTAGTCAGGAAGTGGAATAGCCTAGCAAGTGAGGTAGTGGAGGCAGGAACCATACATAGCTTTAAGACGAGGAATGATAAAGCTTATGGCACAGGGAGAGAGAGGATCTAGTAGCAAGCAGTGAAGAGGCGGGGCCAGGAGCAGAGTCTCGACCCCTGTAAACACAATTAGGTGAGTACACACACACGCTTGAAAACTAGAAAACTTCATGTACCAACACGTAAGGGACACTACAAGAGTGAGAGGAGAGGATGAACCAGCAAGACTGGACCTAGTAATCACCTTGAGTAGTGAACATTAAAATGGTATAAAATACCGACAGATTGTTAGTGCAGATAATGAGGACATCACATATGAAAGACCCCTTGGGGCCAGTGATCATGTGGTTTTAAGCTTCGAATACACAGTAGAACTACAATTGGAGAGGGAAGCAGGAAGGCCAGAGCAAATGAAGCAAACTACAAGAAAGGGGACTACATGGGAATGAGGAACTTCCTGAATGGGGTTCAGTGGGACAGAGAAATGGCAGGGAAGCCAGTTAATGAGATGATGGAATATGTAACAACAATGTAAAAGGAGGCTGAGGAAAGGTTTGTACCCAAGGGTAACAGGAATAATGAAAAAGCCAGGCTGAGCCCATGGTTCACCCAAAGGTGCAGGGAGGCAAAAAACCAAGTGTGCTAGGGAATGGAAGAAATATAGAAGGCAAAGGACCCAGGTGAATAAGGGGAGCAGTCATAGAGCCAGAAATGAATATGCACAGATAAGAAGGGAGGCCCAACGACAATATGAAAACGACATAGCAGCAAAAGCCAAATCTGACCCGAAGCTGCTATACAGGGACATCAGGAGGAAAACAACGGTCAAGGATCAGGTAATCAGGCTAAGAAAGGAAGGAGGAGAGACAACAAGAAATGACGGTGAAGTATGCGAGGAACTCAACAAGAGATTCAAAGAAATGTTCACAGAGAACATAAGAAAGGAGGAACACTGCAGCAGGCCTTTTGGCCCATACTAGGCAGGTCCTTTACAATTCATCCCACTAACAAAACATTTGCCCAACCCAATTTTCAATGCTACCCAAGAAATTAGCTCCGATGTGCAAGTCCCACTCAAATCCAACCCCTCCCACAATCTAAATTTGAAACTACCCAAAGTCCTAGCCTCAATAACCCAACTAGGTAGACTGTTCCACTCATCAACTACCCTATTTCCAAACCAATACTTTCCTACATCCTTTCTAAATCTAAACTTATCTAATTTAAATCCATTACTGCGGGTTCTCTCTAGGAGAGACATCCTCAAGACCCTATTAATATCCCCTTTATTAATACCTATCTTCCACTTATACACTTCGATCAGGTCTCCCCTCATTCTTCGTCTAACAAGTGAATGTAACTTAAGAGTCTTCAATATTTATTCATAAGGAAGATTTCTAATGCTATGTATTAATTTAGTCATCCTACGCTGAATGTTTTTTAACGAATTTATGTCCATTCTGTAATATGGAGACCAGAATTGAGCTGCATAACCTAGGTGAGGCCTTACTAATGATGTATAAAGCTGCAGAATGACCTCTGGACTTCTGTTGCTTACACTTCTTGATATAAATCCCAGTAATCTATTTGCCTTATTACGTACGCTTAGTCATTGCTGTCTTGGTTTAAGGTTGCTGCTCACCATAACCCCCAAGTCATTTTCGCAATCTGTATGGCTAAGTTCTACATCATTTAACTTATAAGTGCTAGGGTTATGGGCACTCCCGAGCTTCAGAACCTTGCATTTATCTACATTGAACTGCATCTCCCACTTTCTGACCAAGAATAGAGTTTGTTTAAATCCTCCTGAAGTTCCCTAACATCTACGTTTGAATCAATTATCCTACCTATCTTAGTGTCATCGGCGAATTTGCTCATATCACTAGTAATTCCCTCATCAAGATCATTGATATATATTATAAACAACAACGGGCCCAAGACTGATCCCTATGGAACGCCACTTGTTACAGATCCCCACTCGGATTTAACCCCATTTATGGACACTCTCTGCTTCCTGTCTGTGAGCCATGAGTCGATCCACGAGAGCTCCAGAAAGATGGAGAGGTAGGGTACACCACCAAGTGCTGGACAGTACACACAAACGAAGAAGTGAATAGGCTTCTGAGTGAGCTAGATACCTCAAAGGCAATGGGGCCGGATAACATCTCTCCATGGGTCCTGAGAGAGGGAGCAGAGACTCTATGTGTACCCCTAACAACAATATTCAATACATCTATCGAAACAGGGAGATTGCCTGAGGCATGGAAGACAGCAAATGTAGTCCCAATCTTTAAAAAAGGAGACAGACATGAAGCACTAAACTACAGACCAGTGTCACTGACATGTATAGTATGCAAAATCATGGAGAAGATTATCAGGAGAAGAGTGGTGGAACACCTAGAAAGGAATGATCTCATCAACAGCAGCCAACATAGTTTCAGGGATGGGAAATCTTGTGACACAAACCTACTGGAGTTCTATGACATGGTGACAGCAGTAAGACAAGAGAGAAAGGGGTGGGTGGATTGCATTTTCTTGAACTGCAAGAAGGCGTTTTACACAGTTACACATAAGAGATTAGTGCAAAAACTGGAGGACCAAGCAGGGAAAACAGGAAGGCACTACAATGGATCAGGGAATACTTGTCAGGAAGACAGCTGCGAGTCATGGTACGTGGCCAGGTGTCAGAGTGGGCACCTGTGACCAGCGGGATCCCACAGGGGTCAGTCCTAGGACCAGTGCTGTTTCTGGTATTTGTGAACGACATGACGGAAGGAATAGACTCTGAGGTGTCCCTGTTTGCAGATGACGTGAAGTTGATGAGAACAATTCATTCGATCGAAGACCAGGCAGAACTACAAAGAGATCTTGACAGGCTGCAGACCTGGTCCAGCAATTGGCTACTGGAGTTCAATCCCACCAAGTGCAAAGTCATGAAGATTGGGGAAGGGCAAAGAAGACTGCAGACGGAGTACAGTCTAGGGGGCCAGAGACTACAAACCTCACTCAAGGAAAAAGATCTTGGGGTGAGTATAACACCAGGCACATCTCCTGAAGCGCACATCAACCAAATAACTGCTGCAGCATTTGGGCGCCTAGCAAACCTCAGAACAGCATTCCGACATCTTAATAAGGAATCATTCAGGACCCTGTACACCGTGTACGTTAGGCCCATATTGGAGTATGCGTCACCAGTTTGGAACCCACACCTAGCCAAGCACGTAAAGAAACTAGAGAAAGTGCAATGGTTTGCAACAAGACTAGTCCCAGAGCTAAGAGGTATGTCCTACGAGGAGAGGTTAAGGGAAATCAACCTGACGACACTGGAGGACAGGAGAGATAGGGGGGACATGATAACAACATACAAAATACTGAGAGGAATTGACAAGGTGGACAAAGACAGGATGTTCCAGAGATTGGACACAGTAACAAGGGGACACAGTTGGAAGCTGAAGACACAGATGAATAACAGGGATGTTAGGAAGTATTTCTTCAGCCACAGAGTAGTCAGTAAGTGGAATAGTTTGGGAAGCGATGTAGTGGAGGCAGGATCCATACATAGCTTTAAGCAGAGGTATGATAAAGCTCACGGCTCAGGGAGAGTGACCTAGTAGCGATCAGTGAAGAGGCGGGGCCAGGAGCTCGGACTCGACCCCCGCAACCTCAACTAGGTGAGTACAACTAGGTGGGTACACACACAGACACACAGACACACAAACACACACACACACACTCACACACACACACACACACACACACACACACACACACACACACACGCACACACACACACACACACACACACACACACTCACACACACACACACACACACACACACACACACACACATACACACACACACATCATAGCTCTCACAGAAACCAAGCTTACAGGTATGATAACAGATGCCATCTTTCCAACGGGATACCAAATCCTGAGGAAAGACAGAGGGAACAGGGGGGGGGGGGTGGAGGAGTGACGTTGCTGATCAAAAATCGCTGGAATTTTGATGGGCATGGAGAGAGGAGACAGCGGAGAAGAAAGTGATTACATAGTGGGAACACTTCACTCTGGAGGTCCCATGGTGGTAATAGCAGTGATGTATAACCCACCACAGAACAGCAGGAGGCCAAGGCAAGAGTACGACGAGAGTAATAGAGCGATGGTTGACACACTGGCTAGAGTGGCCAGAAGAGCTCATGCATGCAGGGCAAAGCTCCTGATCATGGGTGACTTTAACCACAAGGAGATCGATTGGGAGAACTTGGACCCACATGGGGGCCAAGATACATGGAGGGCTAAGATGATGGAGGTGGTACTGGAAAACTTCATGTGCCAACACGTAAGGGACACTACAAGAGAGAGAGGAGAGGATGAACCAGCAAGGCTGGACTTAGTATTCACCTTGAGTAGTGCAGATATCGAGGACATCACATATGAAAGACCCCTTGGGGCCAGTGACCATGTGGTTTTAAGCTTCGAATACACAGTAGAGCTACAAGTGGAGGGAGAAGCAGGAAGGCCAGGACGAATGAAGCCAAACTACAAGAAAGGGGACTACACAGGAATGAGGAACTACCTGAACGGGGTTCAGTGGGACAGAGAACTGGCAGGGAAGCCAGTTAATGAGATGATGGAATATGTAGCAACAAAATGCAAGGAGGCTGAGGAGAGGTTTGTACCCAAGGGTAACAGGATTAATGAAAAAGCCAGGATGAGCCCATGGTTTACCCAAAGGTGCAGGGAGGCAAAAACCAAGTGTGCTAGGGAATGGAAGAAATATAGAAGGCAAAGGACCCAGGAGAATAAGGAGAACAGTCGTAGAGCCAGAAACGAATATGCACAGATAAGAAGGGAGGCCCAAAGACAATATGAAAATGACATAGCAGCGAAAGCCAAATCTGACCCGAAACTGTTGTACAGCCACATCAGGAGGAAAACAACAGTCAAGGACCAGGTAATCAGGCTAAGGAAGGAAGGAGGAGAGACAACAAGAAATGACCGTGAAGTGTGTGAAGAACTCAACAAGAGATTCAAAGAAGTGTTCACAGAGGAGACAGAAGGGACTCCAGAAAGACGGAGAGGTGGGGCACACCACCAAGTGCTGGACACAGTGCACACAACCGAGGAAGAAGTGAAGAGGCTTCTGAGTGAGCTAGATACCTCAAAGGCAATGGGGCCAGATAACATCTCCCCATGGGTATTGAGAGAGGGAGCAGAGGCGCTATGTGTACCCCTAACAACAATATTCAACACATCTATCGAAACAGGGAGATTGCCTGAGGCATGGAAGACAGCAAATGTAGTCCCAATCTTTAAAAAAGGAGACAGACATGAAGCATTAAACTACAGACCAGTGTCACTGACATGTATAGTATGCAAAATCATAGAGAAGATTATCAGGAGAAGAGTGGTGGAACACCTAGAAAGGAATGATCTCATCAACAGCAGCCAACATGGTTTCAGGGACGGGAAATCCTGTGTCACAAACCTACTGGAGTTCTATGACATGGTGACAGCAGTAAGACAAGAGAGAGAGGGGTGGGTGGATTGCATTTTCTTGGACTGCAAGAAGGCGTTTGACACAGTTCCACACAAGAGATTGGTGCAAAAACTGGAGGACCAAGCAGGGATAACAGGGAAGGCACTACAATGGATCAGGGAATACTTGTCAGGAAGACAGCAGCGAGTCATGGTACGTGGCGAGGTGTCAGAGTGGGCACCTGTGACCAGCGGGGTCCCGCAGGGGTCAGTCCTAGGACCAGTGCTGTTTCTGGTATTTGTGAACGACATGACGGAAGGAATAGACTCTGAGGTGTCCCTGTTTGCAGATGACGTGAAGTTGATGAGAAGAATTCACTCGATCGAAGACCAGGCAGAACTACAAAGGGATCTGGACAGGCTGCAGACCTGGTCCAGCAATTGGCTCCTGGATTTCAATCCCACCAAGTGCAAAGTCATGAAGATTGGGGAAGGGCAAAGAAGGCCGCAGACGGAGTACAGTCTAGGGGGTCAGAGACTACAAACCTCACTCAAGGAAAAAGATCTTGGGGTGAGTATAACACCAGGCACATCTCCTGAAGCGCACATCAACCAAATAACTGCTGCAGCATATGGGCGCCTAGCAAACCTCAGAACAGCATTCCGACATCTTAATAAGGAATCATTCAGGACCCTGTTCACCGTGTACGTTAGGCCCATATTGGAGTATGCGGCACCAGTTTGGAACCCACACCTAGCCAAGCACGTGAAGAAACTAGAGAAAGTGCAAAGGTTTGCAACAAGACTAGTCCCAGTGCTAAGAGGTATGTCCTACGAGGAGAGGTTAAGGGAAATCAACCTGACGACACTGGAGAACAGGAGAAATAGGGGGGACATGATAACGACATACAAAATACTGAGAGGAATTGACAATGTGGACAAAGACAGGATGTTCCAGAGATTGGACACAGTAACAAGGGGACACAGTTGGAAGCTGAAGACACAGATGAATCACAGGGATGTTAGGAAGTATTTCTTCAGCCACAGAGTAGTCAGTAAGTGGAATAGTTTGGGAAGCGATGTAGTGGAGGCAGGATCCATACATAGCTTTAAGCAGAGGTATGATAAAGCTCACGGCTCAGGGAGAGTGACCTAGTAGCGATCAGTGAAGAGGCGGGGCCAGGAGCTCGGACTCGACCCCCGCAACCTCAACTAGGTGAGTACACAGGTGAGTACAACTAGGTGAGTACACACACACACACACACGCATGCACACACACTACACCAAACACACTACACCAAACACACACTACACCAAACACACACTACACCAAACACACTACACCAAACACACTACACCAAACACACTACACCAAACACACACTACACCAAACACACACTACACCAAACACACACTACACCAAACACACTACACCACACACACAAACCCACATGACACAGGAGCAGGTGAGCAGGAAGGATAAACCAAGAAGCATAGGGGCCATAACGAGGGAAGGGACTGAAGGAAGGAACACTCCACGGGAAGGAACTAAAACACATCAGAGGATGCAATGGGAGTCACAGTGGGAGGTGGAAAGGGAGAGATCCGTGTTTGTCTATGGGCTAGACGAAGCTAAAGGGGAAACTTATGATGAAAGAAAGCAGGAGGAGAAAAAAGCGATTGAAGACATCATGAAGGTGATAGGCGAGGGGGACATGACCCAGGTGGCAAATTTTCGGAGAATTGGGTGGTTCACAAAGAAAAGGAATCGGCCTCTCAAAGTAATTTTCAAGGCAGAATCAACCCGAACCATGATCCTGCAGGAGAAAGCACGGCTGAGAGGCAAGCAGGAGTTCCGGAGTGTGTACCTCGACCGAGACAGAACACAGGACGAAAGGAAGACAATGAAAGAGAGAGTTCAAAAACGAAAGGAGAAATGGGAGGAAATGAAAAAGGAGAGCAGAATGACCCAGGATCAAATGGAAGGACAAGCGCACCCCCCAGAAACACCTGCAGAAGGACTCCAGCCACGACACCCCCAAGGCAACTGAACAATCCAAACCAACCATCACACACCGATCCCTCTGTTTCCACCCCCCGCACCACAGTTACAGTATTAGAACAGAAGTTGAAGGTTTGGTACACAAATGCAGATGGATTAACGAATAAACATGAGGAATGGCAAGAAAGAATCAATGAGAAGTCCCCAGACATCATAGCAGTTACAGAAACAAAACTCATGGAGACAATAACAGATGCAATCTTCCCACCAGGATACCAGATCATGAGGAAAGATAGAAGGGGCAGGGGGGGAGGTGGGGTTGCTCTGCTCGTAAAAAACAGATGGAAATTCGAGAAAATGGAAGGAATAGATGAGACGGGAGAAAGAGACTACATAGCAGGTACACTTCAGTCTGGGGAACACAAAGTGGTCATTGCAGTGATGTATAATCCACCACAGAACTGCAGGAGGCCAAGAGAGGAATATGAAGAGAGCAACAGAGCAATGGTGGACACACTTGCTGAGGTGGCAAGAAGAGCTCACTCCAGCAGAGCAAAGTTGCTGGTTATGGGGGATTTCAACCACAGGGAGATTGACTGGGAAAACCTGGAGCCACATGGGGGTCCCGAAACATGGAGAGCCAGGATGTTGGACGTGGTGCTGGAAAACCTCATGCACCAACATGTTAAGGACACTACCAGAGTGAGAGGGGAGGATGAACCAGCAAGATTGGACCTTGTGTTCACCCTGGGCAGCTCAGACATTGAGGACATCAAGTATGAGAGTCCCCTAGGAGCTAGCGACCACGTGGTTCTGTGCTTTGAATACATAGTAGAGCTGCAAGTGGAGAGAATAACAGGAGTAGAATGGGAAAAGCCTGACTATAAAAGAGGGGACTACATAGGGTTGAAGAACTTCCTGCGGGAGGTCCAGTGGGACAGAGAACTGGCAGGAAAGCCAGTAAATGAAATGATGGAATATGTAGCAACAAAATGCAAGGAGGCAGTGGAAAGGTTCATTCCCAAGGGCAACAGTAACAACGGGAAGACCAGAACAAGCCCCTGGTTCACCCGACGGTGTAAGGAGGCAAAAACAAAGTGCAATAGAGAATGGAAAAAGTACAGAAGGCAGAGAACACACGAAAATAGGGAGATCAGTCGCAGAGCCAGGAATGAGTACGCACAGGTAAGGAGGGAGGCCCAGCGACAGTATGAAAATGACATAGCATCGAGAATCAAGACAGACCCGAAACTGTTGTATAGCCACATCAGGAGGAAGACAACAGTCAAAGACCAGGTGATCAGATTAAGGACAGAAGGTGGAGAACTCACAAGAAATGATCAGGAGGTATGTGAGGAGCTGAACAGGAGATTTAAGGAAGTTTTTACAGTAGAGACAGGAAGGGCTGTGGGAAGACAGAACAGAAGGGAACATCAAGAGGGAATATACCAACAAGTGTTGGATGACATACGAACAACTGAGGAGGAGGTGAAGAAGCTCTTAAGTGACCTTGACACCTCAAAGGCGATGGGACCGGACAACATCTCCCCATGGGTCCTTAGAGAAGGAGCAGAGATGCTGTGTGTGCCTCTAACCACAATCTTCAACACATCCCTTGAAACTGGGCAACTACCTGAGAAATGGAAGACAGCTAATGTAGTCCCCATATTTAAGAAAGGAAACAGAAACGAGGCACTAAACTACAGACCTGTGTCTCTGACATGTATTGTGTGCAAAGTCATGGAGAAGATTATCAGGAGGAGAGTGGTCGAACACCTGGAAAGGAACAAGATTATAAATGAAAACCAGCATGGGTTCATGGAAGGCAAATCTTGTATCACAAACCTCCTGGAGTTTTATGACAAGGTAACAGAAGTAAGACATGAGAGAGAGGGTTGGGTAGATTGCGTTTTCCTAGACTGCAGGAAGGCCTTTGACACAGTTCCCCACAAGAGATTAGTGCAGAAGCTGGAGGATCAGGCACACGTAAAAGGAAGGGCACTGCAATGGATAAGGGAATACCTGACAGGGAGGCAGCAACGAGTCATGGTACGTGAAGAGGTATCACAGTGGGCGCCTGTTACGAGCGGGGTCCCACAGGGGTCAGTTCTAGGACCAGTGCTATTTTTGATATATGTGAACGACATGATGGAAGGAATAGACTCTGAAGTGTCCCTGTTCGCAGATGACGTGAAGTTGATGAGAAGAATTAAATCGGACGAGGATGAGGCAGGACTGCAAAGAGACCTGGAGAGGCTGGACATGTGGTCCAGTAACTGGCTTCTCGAATTCAATCCAGCCAAATGCAAAGTCATGAAGATTGGGGAGGGGCAAAGAAGACCGCAGACAGAGTATAGGCTAGGTGGACAAAGACTACAGACCTCACTCAGGGAGAAAGACCTTGGGGTGACCATAACACCGAGCACATCACCGGAGGCACACATCAACCAAATAACCGCTGCAGCATACGGGCGCCTGGCAAACCTGAGAATAGCGTTCCGATACCTTAATAAGGAATCGTTCAAGACACTGTACACTGTGTATGTTAGGCCCATACTGGAGTATGCAGCACCAGTCTGGAACCCACACCTGGTCAAGCACGTCAAGAAGTTAGAGAAAGTACAAAGGTTTGCAACAAGGCTAGTCCCAGAGCTCAAGGGAATGTCGTACGAGGAAAGGTTAAGGGAAATCGGACTGACGACACTGGAGGACAGAAGGGTCAGGGGAGACATGATAACGACATACAAGATACTGCGGGGAATAGACAAGGTGGACAGAGATAGGATGTTCCAGAGAGGGGACACAGGGACAAGGGGTCACAACTGGAAGCTGAAGACTCAGACGAGTCACAGGGACGTTAGGAAGTATTTCTTCAGTCATAGAGTTGTCAGCAAGTGGAATAGCCTAGCAAGTGAAGTAGTGGAGGCAGGAACCATACATAGTTTTAAGAAGAGGTATGACAAAGCTCAGGAAGCAGAGAGAGAGAGGATCCAGTAGCGATCAGTGAAGAGGCGGGGCCAGGAGCTGAGTCTCGACCCCTGCAACCACAATTAGGTGAGTACAATTAGGTGAGTACACACACACACACACACACACACACACACACACACACACACACACACACACACACACACACACAAACACACACACACACACACACACACACACACACACACACACACACACACACACACACACACACACACACACACACACACACACACACACACACACACACACACACACACACACACACACACACACACACACACACACACACACACACACACACTTGTCATAGCCTCGGGAAAGAACTTGCTCAGTGGGGGATTTTCTCAGTGAGGTTTTGTCTCAGTAAAGAAACTTTCTCAGTTCTAACATTTTAAGTGGACTACTTCCTCAGTGGCGCCACTGATATAAATTTATATACGTGAAGTATTGTTCCTTGATATATATGATACATTCTGCAGGTGATACAGACATGATGTTACATTATACAGGTGATACAGACATGATGATACATTGTACAGATGATACAGACATGATGTTACATTATACAGGTGATACAGACATGATGATACATTGTGCAGGTGATACAGACATGATGTTACATTATACAGGTGATACAGACATGATGATACATTGTGCAGGTGATACAGACATGATGTTACATTGTACAGGTGATACAGACATGATGTTACATTATACAGGTGATACAGACATGATGATACATTGTGCAGGTGATACAGACATGATGTTACATTATACAGGTGATACAGACATGATGATACATTGTGCAGGTGATACAGACATGATGTTACATTGTACAGGTGATACAGACATGATGTTACATTATACAGGTGATACAGACATGATGATACATTGTGCAGGCGATACAGACATGATGATACATTGTGCAGATGATACAGACATGATGATACATTGTACAGGTGATACAGACATGATGATACTTTGTGCAGGTGATACAGACATGATGATACATTGTACAGGTGATACAGACATGATGATACATTGTGCAGATGATACAGACATGATGATACATTGTACAGGTGATATAGACATGATGTTACATTATACAGGTGATACAGACATGATGGTACATCGCACAAGTAATACAGACATGATTCACTGTGCAAGTGACACAGACATGATGATACATTGCACAAGTGATACAGACATGATGATACATTGTACAAGTGATACGGACATGATGATACACTGTACAGGTGATACAGACATGATACATTGTACAGGTAATACAGACATGATACACTGTACAGGTAATACAGACATGATACACTGTACAGGTAATACAGACATGATACACTGTACAGGTAATACAGACATGATACACTGTACAGGTGGTACAGACATGATACACTGTACAGGTGGTACAGACATGATACACTGTACAGGTGATACAGACATGATACACTGTACATGTAATACAGACATGATACACTGTACAGGTAATACAGACATGATACACTGTACAGGTGGTACAGACATGATACACTGTACAGGTGATACAGACATGATACACTGTACAGGTAATACAGACATGATACACTGTACAGGTGATACAGACATGATACACTGTACAGGTGATACAGACATGATACACTGTACAGGTAATACAGACATGATACACTGTACAGGTAATACAGACATGATACACTGTACAGGTGGTACAGACATGATACACTGTACAGGTGATACAGACATGATACACTGTACAGGTAATACAGACATGATACACTGTACAGGTGATACAGACATGATACACTGTACAGGTGATACAGACATGATACACTGTACAGGTGGTACAGACATGATACACTGTACAGGTGGTACAGACATGATACACTGTACAGGTGATACAGACATGATACACTGTACAGGTGATACAGACATGATACACTGTACAGGTGATACAGACATGATACACTGTTGAGGTAATACAGACATGATACACTGTAGAGGTAATACAGACATGATACACTGTAGAGGTAATACAGACATGATACACTGTACAGGTGATACAGACATGATACACTGTAGAGGTAATACAGACGTGATACACTGTACAGGTGATACAGACATGATACACTGTACAGGTGATACAGACATGATACACTGTACAGGTGATACAGACATGATACACTGTACAGGTGATACAGACATGATACACTGTACAGGTGATACAGACATGATACACTGTAGAGGTAATACAGACGTGATACACTGTACAGGTGATACAGACATGAGATACTGACATGTTGTAGGGTGATTCTCACATGTTGTAGGACGATACTGACATGTTGTAGGATGATACTGAAATGCTGTAGGATGATACTGACATGTTGAAGGATGATACTGACACGTTGTAGGATGATACTGACATGTTGTAGGATGATACCGACACATTGTTAGGATCACACTGACATATTGTAGGATGATACTGACATGTTGTAGGATGATGCCAACATGTTATAGGATGATACTGAAATGCTGTAGGATGATACTGACATGTTGTAGGATGATACTGACATGCTGTAGGATGATACTGACATGTTGTAGGATGATACAAACATGATGTAGGATAATACTGACATGTTGTAGGATAATACTGGCATATTGAAGGACGATATTGACATGCTGTAGGATGATACTGACATGTAGGATAATACTGGCATGTTGTAGGACGATACTGACATGTTGTAGGATGATACTGACATGTTGTAGGATGAAACTGACATGCTGAAGAATGATAATGACATGTTGTAGGATGATACTGACATGTTGTAGGATGATACTGACATGTTGTAGGATGATACTGACATGTTGTAGGATGATATTCACATTTTGTTGGATGATACTGATATGCTGTAGGATGATACTGACATATTGTTGGATGATACTGATATGTCGTAGGATGACACTGACATGTTGTAGGATGATATTGAAATGCTGTAGGATGATACTGACATGTTGTAGGATGAAAATGATATGTTGTAGGATGATACTGATATGCTGTAGGATGATACCGACATGTTGTAGGATGACACTAACATGATACTAACATGTTGCTGTAGGATGAAACTGAAATGTTGTAGGATGAATCTGACATGCTGTTGGATGATATTGACATGTTGTAGAATGATAATGACATGTTGTTGTAAGATAGTGCTGTTATGTCGTAGGATGATACTGACTTTTCTAGGATGATATTGACAAGTTGTAGGATGATACTGACATGCTGTAGGATGATACTGACATGTTGTAGGATGATATCGACATGTTGTTGTAGGATGACATTAACATGTAGGATGATACTAAGATTTTGTTGTAGGATGATACTAACATGTTGTTTTAGGGTGATACTGACATGCTGTAGGATGATACTGACATGTTGTAGGATGATACTGACATGTTGTAGGATGATACTGACATGTTGTAGGATGATACTGACATATTGTAGGATGATACTGACATATTGTAGGATGATACTGACATGTTGTAGGATGATGCTGACATGTTGTAAGGTGATACTTAAGTGTTGTAGGATGACACTGACATGTTGTAGGACGATACTGACATATTGTAGTATGATAGAAATATGTAGGAAGATACTGATATGTTGTAGGATGATACTGACATGTTGTAGGATGATACTGACATGTTGTAGGATGATACTGACTGACATGTTGTATACTGATGATGATACTGACATTGTTGATACTGACACATTGATGATACTGACTGACTGATGTTGTACAGGATGATATTGACATGTTGTAAGATGATACTGACATGTTGTAGGATGATACTGACATGCTGTAAGATGATATTGACATGTAGGATGATACTGATATGTTGTAGGATGATACTGACATGTTGTAGGATGATACTGACATGTTGTAGGATGATACTGACATGTTTTAAGATAATACTGACATGTTGTAGGATGATACTGACATATTGTAGGATGATACTGACATGTTGTAGGATGATACTGACATGTTGTAAGATGATACTGATATGTTGAAGGATGACACTGACATGTTGCAGGATGATACTGACATATTGTAGTATGATACTGACATGTAGGATGATACTGATATGTTGTAGGATGATACTGACACACTGTAGGATGATACTGACATGTTGTAGGATGATACTGACATGTTGTAAGATGATACTGACATGTTGAAGGATGGTACTGACATATTGTAGTATGATACTGACATGTAGGATGACACTGATATGTTGTAGGATGATACTGACATGTTGTAGGATGATAATGACATGTTGTAGGATGATACTGACATGTTTTATGATAATACTGACATGTTGTAGGATGATACTGACATATTGTAGGATGATACTTACATGTTGTAGGATGATACTGACATATTGTAGGATAATACTGACATGTTGTAGGATGACACTGACACATTGTAGGATGATACTGATATGTTGTAGGACGATACTGATACATTGGAGGATGATACTGAAATATTGTAGGATGATACTGAAATATTGTAGGATGATATTGACATATTGTAGGGTGACACTGACATGTAGTAGGATGATACTGACATGTTTTAGGATGATACTAAAATGCTGTAGGATGATACTGACATGTTGTCGGATGATATTGACATGCTGTAGGATGATACTGACATGTTGTTGGATGATACAGACATGATGTAGGATAATACTGACATGTTGAAGGATGATACTGACATATTGAAGGATGATACTGACATGTTGTAGGATGATAATGACATGTTGTAGGATGATACTGACATGTTGTAGGTTGAATCTGACAAGTTGTTGGATGAAACTGACATGTTGTAGAATGATAATGACATGTTGTAGGATGATACTGACATGTTGTAGGATGATACTGACATACTGGAGGATGATACTGAAATGTTGTAGGATGATACTGAAATATTGTATGATGATACAGACATATTGTAGGATGATACTGGCATATTATTGGATGATACTGACATGTTGTTTGATGATACTGACATGTTGTATGATGATACTGAAATGCTGTAGGATGATACTGACATGCTGTAGGATGATACTGACATGCTATAGGATGATACTGACATGTCTTAGGATGATACCGATATGTTGTACGATGACACTAACATGTTGAAGTATGATACTAACATGTTGCTGTAGGATGATACTGAAATGTTCTAGGATGAATCTGACATGCTGTAGGATAATATTGACATGTTGTTGTAAGATAATGCTGATAAGTCGTAGGATGATACTGACTTTTCTAGGATGATATTGACAAGTTGTAGGATGATACTGACATGCTGTAGGATGACAGTGACATGTTGTAGGATGATACTGACATGCTGAAGGATGATATTCACATCTTGTAGGAGGATGCCGACATGTTGAAAGATGATACTGATATGTCGTAGGACGATTCTGACATGTTGTAGGATGATACTGACATATTATTGTGAGATAATACTGACATGTTGCAGGACGATATTGACATTTTTTAGGATGATATTGATATGTTGTAGGATGATACTGACATGTTGTAGGATGATGCTGACATGTTGTTGAAAGATAATACTGACATGTTGCAGGATGATACTGACATTTTTTAGGATGAAATTGATATGTTGCAGGATGATACTGACATGTTGTAGGATGATACTGATATGCTGTAGGATGATACTGGCCTGTTGTAGGATGGTAGCGACATGATTAAGATGACAATAACATGTTGTAGGTTTACACTAATATGTTGTTGTAGGATGATACTGACATGTTGTTGGATGATATTGACATATAGGATGATTCTCACATTTTGTAGGATGATATTGACATGTTGTAGGGTGATACGGACATATTTTAGGATGAAACTGGCATGTTGTAGGATGATACTGACATGCTGTATGATGACACTGACATGTTGAAGGAAGATACTGACATTTTGCTGTAGGATGATACTGAGAGGTTGTAGGATGAATCGGATATGCTGTAAGATGACATTGACATGTTGTAGGGTGATTCTGACATGTTGTAGGACGATACTGACATGTTGTAGGATGATACTGAAATGCTGTAGGATGATATTGACATGTTGTAGGATGATACTGACATGCTGTAGGATGATACTGACATGTTGTAGGATGATACTGACATGTTGTAGGATGATACTGACATATTGAAAAATGTGACATATTGTTGGATGATGCTGACATGTTGTAGGATCATACTGACATATTGTAGTATGATACTGACATGTAGGACGATACTGATATGTTGTAGGATGATACTGACAAGTTGTAGGATGATACCGACATGTTGTATAATGAAACTGACAAGTTTTTGGATAATACTGACATGTTGTAGGATGATACTGACATATTGTAGGATGATACTGACATGTTGTAGGATGATACTGACATGTTGTAGGATAATACTGACATGTTGTAGGATGACACTGACACATTGTAGGATGATACTGACATATTGTAGGATGATACTGACATGTTGTAGGACGAAACTGGCAAGTTGTAGGATGATTCTGACATGGTGTAGGATGATACTGACATGCTGTAAGATGATACTGACACATTGGAGGATGATACTGAAATGTTGTAGGATGATACTGACATTTTGTAGGATGATTCTGACATATTGTAGGATGACACTGACATATTGTAGGATGATACTGACATGTTGTAGGATGATACCGACATGTTATAGGATGATATTGAAATGCTGTAGGATGATACTGACATCTTGTAGGATGATACTGACATGCTGTAGGATGATACTGACATGTTGTAGGATGGTACAGACATGATGTAGGATAATACTGACATGTTGTAGGATGATACTGGCATATTGACGGACGATATTGACATGTTGTAGGATGATACTGACATGTAGGATAATACTGACATGTTGTAGGAAGATACTGACATATTGTAGGACGATACTGACATGTTGTAGGAAGATACTGACATGTTGTAGGATGAAACTGACATGTTGTAGAATGATAATGACATGCTGTAGGATGACACTGATATGTTGAAGGATGACACTGACATATTGGAGGATGATACTGAAATGTTGTAGGATGATACTGACATATTATTGGATGGTACTGAAATGCTGTAGGATGATACTGATATGTTGTAGAATGATACTGACATATTTTAAGATGATACTGACATATTGTAGGATGATACTGGCATATTATTGGATGGTACTGAAATGCTGTAGGATGATACTGACATATTTTAAGATGATACTGACATATTGTAGGATGATACTGGCATATTATTGGATGGTACTGAAATGTTATAGGATGAATCTGACATGCTGTAGGATGATATTGACATGTTGTAGGATGATACTGGCATGTTGTTGTAAGATAATGCTGATATGTCGTAGGATGATACTGACTTTTCTAGGATGATATTGACAAGTTGTAGGATGATACTGACATGCTGTAGGATGATACTGACAAGTTGTAGGATGGTACTGATATGCTGTAGAATGAAACTGACATGTTGTAGGATGATATCGACATGTTGTTGTAGGATGACACTAATATGTTGTAGGATGATACTAAGATTTTGTTGTAGGATGATTCTAAGATTTTGTTGTAGGATGATACTAACATGTTATTTTAGGATTATCCTGACATGCTGTAGGATGATACTGACATGTTGTAGGATGATACTGACATGTTGTAGGATGATACTGACATGTTGTAGGATGATACTGACATGTTGTAGGATGATACTGACATATTGTAGGATGATACTGACATGTTGTAGGATGATACTGACATGTTGTAAGATGATACTGACATGTTTTAGGATGATACTGACATATCGTAGTATGATACAAATATGTAGGAAGATACTGATATTTTGTAGGATGATACTGACATGTTGTAGGATGATACTGACATGTTGTAGGATGATACTGACATGTTTTAGGATAATACTGACATGTTGTAGGATTATACTGACTTATTGTCGGCTGATACTGACATGTTGTAGGATGTTGCTGACATGTTGTAGGATAATACTGACATTTTGTAGGATGACACTGACACATTGTAGGATGATACTGACATGTCGTAGGATAATACGGACATGTTGAAGGATGAAACTGGCATGTTGTAGGATGGTCCTGACATGTTGTAGGATGATACTGACATGTTGTAAGATGATACTGACACATTGGAGGACGATACTGAAATGTTGTAGGATGATACTGACATAATGTAGGATGATACTGACATATTGTAGGATGATAATGACATTCTGCAGGATGATACTGACATGTTGTAGGATGATACTGACATGTTATAGGATGACTCTAAAATGCTGTAGGATGATACTGACATGTTGTAGGATGATACTGACATGCTGTAGGATGATACTGACATGTTGTAGGATGATACAGACATGATGTAGGATAATACTGACATGTTGTAGGATGATACCGACATATTGTAGGATGATACTGACATGTTGTAGGATGATACTGACATATTGTAGGATAACACTGACATGTTGTAGGAAGATTCTGACATATTGTAGCATGATACTGACATGTTGTAGGATGATACTGACGTGTTGTAGGATGAAACTGACATGTTGTAGAACGATTATGACATGTTGTAGGATGATACTGATATGTTGTAGTATGATACTGACATATTTTAGGATGATACTGACATGTTGTAGGATGATACTGACATGTTGTATGATTATAATGAAATGCTGTAGGATGATACTGACATGTTGTAGGATGATACTGACATGCTATAGGATGATGCTGATATGTTGAAGAATGATACCGACATTTTGTAGGATGACACTAACATGTTGGAGAATCATACTAACATATTGCTGTAGGATGATACTGACATGCTGTAGGATAATACTGACATGCTGTAGGATAATACTGACATGTTGTTGTAAGATAATACTGATATGTCGTAGGATGATACTGACTTTTCTAGGATGAAATTGACAAGTTGTAGGATGATACTGACATGCTGTACGATGATACTGACAAGTTGAAGGATGGTACTGATAAGCTGTAGAATGATACTGACATGTTGTTGGATGATACTGACATGCTGAAGGATGATACTGACATATTGTAGTATGATACTGACATGTAGGATGATACTGATATGTTGTAGAATGATTCTGATATGTTGTAGGATGATACTGACATGTTGTAGGATGATACTGACATGTTGTAGGATGATACTGACATGTTGTAGGATGATACTGACATTTCGTAGGATAATACTGACATGTTGTAGGATGATACTGACATATTCTAGGATGATATTGACATTTTGAAAGATGATACTGAAATGTTGTAGGATAATACTAACATGTTGTAGGATGATACTGACATATTGTAGGATGATACTGACATGTTGTTGGATGATACAGACATGTCGTAGGATAATACTGACATGTTGTAGGATGATACTGACATACTGTAGGATGATATTGACATTTTGTAAGATGATACTGACATGTTGTAGTATGATACTGACATATAGTAGGATGATACTGACATGTTGTAGGATGATCCTGACTTGTTGTAGGATGATATTGACATATTGTAGGATGATATTGACATGTAGGATTATACTGAGATATTGGAAGATGATACTGACATGTTGTAGGATGATACTGGCATATTGTAGGATGATACTGACATGTCGTAGGATAATACTGACATGTTGTAGGATGATACTGACATATTGTAGGATGATATTGACATTTTGTAAGATGATACTGACATGTTGTAGGATAATACTGACATGTTGTAGGATGATACTGACATATTGAAGGATGATAGTGACATGTTGTAGGATGATACTGACATATTGGAGGATGATAATGACATGTTGTAGGATGATACTGACATATTGTAGGATGATAGTGACATGTTGTAGGATGAAACTGACATATTGGAGGATGATACTGACATGTTGTTGGATGATACTGTCATATTGTAGGATGATATTGACATGTTGTAGGATGATACTGACATATTGTAGGATGATACTGACATGTTGGAGGATGATACTGACATGTTGTAGGATGATACTGACATATTGTAGGATGATATTGACATATTGTAGGATGACACTGACATGTTGTAGGATGATACTGACATATTGTAGGATGATACTGACATGTTGTAGGATGATACTGACATATTGTAGGATGATATTGACATGTTGTAGGATGATAGTGACATGTTGTAGGATGATACTGACATATTGTAGGATGATACTGACATATTGTAGGATGATAGTGACATGTTGTGGAATGATACTGACATATTGGAGTATGATACTGACATGTTGTAGGATGATACTCTCATGTTGTAGGATGATATTGACATATTGTAGGATGAAACTGACATGTTGTTGTAGTATGATACAGACAAGAGTTAGGATGATAGTGACATGTTGCTATAGGATGATACTGACATGTTGTAGGATGATTTTGACATGTTAAAGGATGATATTCACATGTTGAAGGAAGATACTGACATGTTGTTGGATGATACTGACATGGTGCAGGATGATACTGACATGAAGGTGTGCAGTCATGACCTCGTTAATAGCAAGGTGTGCAGTCATGACCTCGCTAATAGCAAGGTGTGCAGTCATGACCTCGCTAATAGCAAGGTGTGCAGTCATGACCTCGCTAATAGCAAGGTGTGCAGTCATGACCTCGCTAATAGCAAGGTGTGCAGTCATGGCCTCGCTAATAGCAAGGTGTGCAGTCATGACCTCGCTAATAGCAAGGTGTCCAGTCATGACCTCGCTAATAGCAAGGTGTGCAGTCATGACCTCGCTAATAGCAAGGTGTCCAGTCATGACCTCGCTAATAGCAAGGTGTGCAGTCATGACCTCGCTAATAGCAAGGTGTGCAGTCATGGCCTCCCTAATAGCAAGGTGTGCAGTCATGACCTCGCTAATAGCAAGGTATCCAGTCATGACCTCGCTAATAGCAAGGTGTGCAGTCATGACCTCGCTAATAGCAAGGTGTGCAGTCATGACCTCGCTAATAGCAAGGTGTCCAGTCATGACCTCGCTAATAGCAAGGTGTGCAGTCATGACCTCGCTAATAGCAAGGTGTGCAGTCATGACCTCGCTAATAGCAAGGTGTGCAGTCATGACCTCGCTAATAGCAAGGTGTGCAGTCATGACCTCGCTAATAGCAAGGTGTCCAGTCATGACCTCGCTAATAGCAAGGTGTGCAGTCATGGCCTCGCTAATAGCAAGGTGTGCAGTCATGACCTCGCTAATAGCAAGGTGTCCAGTCATGACCTCGCTAATAGCAAGGTGTGCAGTCATGACCTCGCTAATAGCAAGGTGTGCAGTCATGGCCTCGCTAATAGCAAGGTGTGCAGTCATGACCTCGCTAATAGCAAGGAGTCCATTCATGACCTCGCTAATAGCAAGGTGTGCAGTCATGGCCTCGCTAATAGCAAGGTGTGCAGTCATGACCTCGCTAATAGCAAGGTATCCAGTCATGACCTCGCTAATAGCAAGGTGTGCAGTCATGACCTCGCTAATAGCAAGGTGTGCAGTCATGACCTCGCTAATAGCAAGGTGTGCAGTCATGACCTCGCTAATAGCAAGGTGTCCAGTCATGACCTCGCTAATAGCAAGGTGTGCAGTCATGGCCTCGCTAATAGCAAGGTGTGCAGTCATGACCTCGCTAATAGCAAGGTGTCCAGTCATGACCTCGCTAATAGCAAGGTGTGCAGTCATGACCTCGCTAATAGCAAGGTGTGCAGTCATGGCCTCGCTAATAGCAAGGTGTGCAGTCATGACCTCGCTAATAGCAAGGTGTCCAGTCATGACCTCGCTAATAGCAAGGTGTGCAGTCATGGCCTCGCTAATAGCAAGGTGTGCAGTCATGACCTCGCTAATAGCAAGGTGTCCAGTCATGATCTCGCTAATAGCAAGGTGTGCAGTCATGACCTCGCTAATAGCAAGGTGTGCAGTCATGACCTCGCTAATAGCAAGGTGTGCAGTCATGACCTCGCTAATAGCAAGGTGTCCAGTCATGGCCTCGCTAATAGCAAGGTGTGCAGTCATGGCCTCGCTAATAGCAAGGTGTGCAGTCCTGGCCTCGCTAATAGCAAGGTGTCCAGTCATGGCCTCGCTAATAGCAAGGTGTGCAGTCATGGCCTCGCTAATAGCAAGGTGTGCAGTCATGGCCTCGCTAATAGCAAGGTGTGCAGTCCTGGCCTCGCTAATAGCAAGGTGTGCAGTCATGGCCTCGCTAATAGCAAGGTGTGCAGTCATGGCCTCGCTAATAGCAAGGTGTGCAGTCATGGCCTCGCTAATAGCAAGGTGTGCAGTCCTGGCCTCGCTAATAGCAAGGTGTGCTGTCATGGCCTCGCTAATAGCAAGGTGTGCAGTCCTGGCCTCGCTAATAGCAAGGTGTGCAGTCATGGCCTCGCTAATAGCAAGGTGTGCAGTCATGGCCTCGCTAATAGCAAGGTGTGCAGTCATGGCCTCGCTAATGGCAAGGTGTGCAGTCCTGGCCTCGCTAATAGCAAGGTGTGCAGTCATGGCCTCGCTAATAGCAAGGTGTGCAGTCCTGGCCTCGATAATAGCAAGGTGTGCAGTCATGGCCTCGCTAATAGCAAGGTGTGCAGTCATGGCCTCGCAAATAGCAAGGTGTGCAGTCATGGCCTCGCTAATAGCAAGGTGTGCAGTCCTGGCCTCGCTAATAGCAAGGTGTGCAGTCATGGCCTCGCTAATAGCAAGGTGTGCAGTCATGGCCTCGCTAATAGCAAGGTGTGCAGTCATGGCCTCGCTAATAGCAAGGTGTGCAGTCCTGGCCTCGCTAATAGCAAGGTGTGCAGTCATGGCCTCGCTAATAGCAAGGTGTGCAGTCATGGCCTAGCTAATAGCAAGGTGTGCAGTCATGGCCTCGCTAATAGCAAGGTGTGCAGTCATGGCCTCGCTAATAGCAAGGTGTGCAGTCCTGGCCTCGCTAATAGCAAGGTGTGCAGTCATGGCCTCGCTAATAGCAAGGTGTGCAGTCATGGCCTCGCTAATAGCAAGGTGTGCAGTCATGGCCTCGCTAATGGCAAGGTGTGCAGTCCTGGCCTCGCTAATAGCAAGGTGTGCAGTCATGGCCTCGCTAATAGCAAGGTGTGCAGTCCTGGCCTCGCTAATAGCAAGGTGTGCAGTCATGGTCTCGCTAATAGCAAGGTGTGCAGTCATGGCCTCGCTAATAGCAAGGTGTGCAGTCATGGCCTAGCTAATAGCAAAGTGTGCAGTCATGGCCTCGCTAATAGCAAGGTGTGCAGTCATGGCCTCGCTAATAGCAAGGTGTGCAGTCCTGGCCTCGCTAATAGCAAGGTGTGCAGTCATGGCCTCGCTAATAGCAAGGTGTGCAGTCATGGCCTCGCTAATAGCAAGGTGTGCAGTCATGGCCTCGCTAATGGCAAGGTGTGCAGTCCTGGCCTCGCTAATAGCAAGGTGTGCAGTCATGGCCTCGCTAATAGCAAGGTGTGCAGTCCTGGCCTCGCTAATAGCAAGGTGTGCAGTCATGGCCTCGCTAATAGCAAGGTGTGCAGTCATGGCCTCGCAAATAGCAAGGTGTGCAGTCATGGCCTCGCTAATAGCAAGGTGTGCAGTCCTGGACTCGCTAATAGCAAGGTGTGCAGTCATGGCCTCGCTAATAGCAAGGTGTGCAGTCATGGCCTCGCTAATAGCAAGGTGTGCAGTCATGGCCTCGCTAATAGCAAGGTGTGCAGTCCTGGCCTCGCTAATAGCAAGGTGTGCAGTCATGGCCTCGCTAATAGCAAGGTGTGCAGTCATGGCCTAGCTAATAGCAAGGTGTGCAGTCATGGCCTCGCTAATAGCAAGGTGTGCAGTCATGGCCTCGCTAATAGCAAGGTGTGCAGTCCTGGCCTCGCTAATAGCAAGGTGTGCAGTCATGGCCTCGCTAATAACAAGGTGTGCAGTCATGGCCTCGCTAATAGCAAGGTGTGCAGTCATGGCCTCGCTAATGGCAAGGTGTGCAGTCCTGGCCTCGCTAATAGCAAGGTGTGCAGTCATGGCCTCGCTAATAGCAAGGTGTGCAGTCCTGGCCTCGCTAATAGCAAGGTGTGCAGTCATGGCCTCGCTAATAGCAAGGTGTGCAGTCATGGCCTCGCAAATAGCAAGGTGTGCAGTCATGGCCTCGCTAATAGCAAGGTGTGCAGTCCTGGCCTCGCTAATAGCAAGGTGTGCAGTCATGGCCTCGCTAATAGCAAGGTGTGCAGTCCTGGCCTCGCTAATAGCAAGGTGTGCAGTCATAGCCTCGCTAATAGCAAGGTGTGCAGTCATGGCCTCGCTAATAGCAAGGTGTTCAGTCATGGCCTCGCTAATAGCAAGGTGTCCAGTCATGGCCTCGGTAATAGCAAGGTGTGCAGTCATGGCCTCGCTAATAGCAAGGTGTGCAGTCATGACCTCGCTAATAGCAAGGTGTGGAGTAATTACCTCGCTAATAGCAAGGTGTGCAGTCATGACCTCGCTAATAGCAAGGTTTGCAGTCATGACCTCGCTAATAGCAAGGTGTCCAGTCATGGCCTAGCTAATAGCAAGGTGTGCAGTCATGACCTCGCTAATAGCAAGGTGTGCAGTCATGACCTCGCTAATAGCAAGGTGTCCAGTAATGGCCTCGCTAATAGCAAGGTGTCCAGTCATGGCCTAGCTAATAGCAAGGTGTGCAGTCATGACCTCGCTAATAGCAAGGTGTGCAGTCATGACCTCGCTAATAGCAAGGTGTGCATTCATGGCCTCGCTAATAGCAAGGTGTGCAGTCATGACCTCGCTAATAGCAAGGTGTGCAGTCATGACCTCGCTAATAGCAAGGTGTGCAGTCATGACCTCGCTAATAGCAAGGTGTGCAGTCATGGCCTCGCTAATAGCAAGGTGTGCAGTCATGACCTCGCTAATAGCAAGGTGTCCAGTCATGACCTCGCTAATAGCAAGGTGTGCAGTCATGACCTCGCTAATAGCAAGGTGTGCAGTCATGACCTCGCTAATAGCAAGGTGTCCAGTCATGGCCTCGCTAATAGCAAGGTGTGCAGTCATGACCTCGCTAATAGCAAGGTGTGCAGTCATGACCTCGCTAATAGCAAGGTGTGCAGTCATGACCTCGCTAATAGCAAGGTGTGCAGTCATGACCTCGCTAATAGCAAGGTTTGCAGTCATGACCTCGCTAATAGCAAGGTGTCCAGTCATGGCCTCGCTAATAGCAAGGTGTGCAGTCATGACCTCGCTAATAGCAAGGTGTCCAGTCATGGCCTCGCTAATAGCAAGGTGTGCAGTCATGACCTCGCTAATAGCAAGGTGTCCAGTCATGGCCTCGCTAATAGCAAGGTGTCCAGTCATGACCTCGCTAATAGCAAGGTGTGCAGTCATGACCTAGCTAATAGCAAGGTGTCCAGTCCTGGCCTCTCTAATAGCAAAGTGTGCAGTCATGACCTCGCTAATACAAGGTGCCCAGTTTAGGCCTCGCTAAAACAAGGTGTCCAGTCATGGCCTCGATAATAGCAAGGTGTCCAGTCATGGCCTCGCTAATAGCAAGGTGACCAGTCATGGTCTCTCTAATAGCAAGGTGTCCACTCATGGCCTCACTAATAGCAAGGTGTCCAGTCATGGCCTCGCTAATAGCAACGTGTCCAGTCATGGCCTAGCTAATAGCAAGGTGTCCAGTCATGGCCTCGCTAATAGCAAGGTGACCAGTCATGGTCTCTCTAATAGCAAGGTGTCCACTCATGGCCTCGCTAATAGCAAGGTGTCCAGTCATGGCCTCGCTAATAGCAAGGTGTCCAGTCATGGCCTCGCTAATAGCAAGGTGTCCAGTCATGGCCTCGCTAATAGCAAGGTGTCCAGTCATGGCCTCGCTAATAGCAAGGTGTCCAGTCATGGCCTCGCTAATAGCAAGGTGTCCAGTCATGGCCTCGCTTATAGCAAGGTGTCCAGTCATGGCCTCGCTTTTAGCAAGGTGTCCAGTCATGGCCTCGCTTATAGCAAGGTGTCCAGTCATAGCCACGCTTATAGCAAGGTGTCCAGTCGTGGCCTCGCTAATAGCAAGGTGTGCAGTCATGACCTCGCTAATAGCAAGGTGTGCAGTCATGACCTCGCTAATAGCAAGGTTTGCAGTCATGACCTCGCTAATAGCAAGGTGTCCAGTCATGGCCTCGCTAATAGCAAGGTGTGCAGTCATGACCTCGCTAATAGCAAGGTGTCCAGTCATGGCCTCGCTAATAGCAAGGTGTGCAGTCATGACCTCGCTAATAGCAAGGTGTCCAGTCATGGCCTCGCTAATAGCAAGGTGTCCAGTCATGGCCTCGCTTATAGCAAGGTGTCCAGTCATGGCCTCGCTTATAGCAAGGTGTCCAGTCATGGCCTCGCTAATAGCAAGGTGTCCAGTCATGGCCTCGCTAATAGCAAGGTGTCCAGTCATGGCCTCGGTTATAGCAAGGTGTTCAGTCATGGCCTCGCTAATAGCAAGGTGTCCAGTCATGGCCTCGCTAATAGCAAGGTGTCCAGTCATGCCAGCCCTGCTCTTTATTGAGGTGAACAAGCTGGTTGACAGATTTAAGGTGCCAGTCACCCTCGCCTTTACGGTCCGCCCAGTCCGGCGCATAATACCAAGGTGCCAGGTCATGCCTCGCAAATGATGCCAGTCACCCTGTCCCTTTACAGGTGCCAGTCACCGCCTGCCAAAAGGGCTGCCAGTCATGGCCTCGTTAATGATGCCAGTCACCCTGCGCAAGCACCGGTGCCAGTCACCCTCGCTAACTACGGTTCCAGTCTGCCTGCTGCTGTCAGTCCAGGCCTCGCTGCAGTGTCCAGTCTGGCCCGTTTTGCAGGTGTCCGAAACCCCTTTACGTGCCAGTCATGCCTCGACTGCGTCTGCCTGCACTGCGGGGCCCACCTGACCCGCCATCAAGGTGCCAGTCTCCCCTCTGCCAAACACATGTTCAGTCTACCCTCCGCCACACATGCCAGTTGGCGGCTGCCCCCGGGGTGTCACCCGGGCCCTCCCCAAAGTCAACCTGTCCAGTCTGCCCTGAATCCCGGGTTCCATCTGGCCTCGCTAACACGGTGCCGGGTCCGGCCTCGCCAATGCAGGTTCCCGTCGGGCCCCACAGGTGCAGTCACTGCCCGCATGCCTGCCATTCTCCCCTGTTTGGGTGCAGGCTGCCAGTCTCCTGTTTAAAGCAGGTGCCAGTCTGCCTGCTCCCAGTTCATGAGGGCCCGCTTTGAAAGGTGCCAGTCTGCCTGCTGCAGGTGTCTGCCAGTCTGCCCCTATCCCGGGTTCCGGTCTGGTCTCCTTTTAGCGTGTCCAGTCGGGCCTGCTTATACCCCGGTGCAGTCACCTGACTGAAGTCTGCCCTTAGGGCCATTCATGCCTGATCGGCCAGTCTGCTCGTTTTGCGGGTTCCGCTGGCCTCTACCTGATGCCAGCTCGACGGTCTCCTGGGGCAGGTGTCATCACCTGATGCCAGTCTGCCTGCTAGTCCACGATGCCAGTCTGCCTCCGCCGGGAGTCACACCGGGCCCTGCCAGGTCCCTGCCTCTGCCTTTTACCTGAGCTGCCAGTTCCCCCTTTGACTGCCAGTCTGCCCTACGCGGGTGTCCAGTCCAGCTCGCCGCAATGCCGGGTCTGCCTGTTTCCGCAATGCCGTCTGCCCTGCACTGCCAGTCATGCCTCGACGCAGTTCCGCGGGCCAGTCTCCCCCTGATGAGTCCCGGCTGCCACGCTACCTGACGCCATCTACCCTGCTCCCGGGTTCCCGCTGGCCCCCTCCCTGCCAGTCACCTGGCCTCTACACCGGTGCCAGTCTGCCTGATGGTGTCAGTCGCTTAAATGGGGCTCCCTGACTTGCCAAGTTTACCTGACCCCAGCACCTCCTCCGCCCTGCCCCTTTGGATTTCCCGGGGGTTCCCTGCCTGCCAGTCTACCCTGCCTGCCAGTCTACCCTGGCTGCCAGTCTACCCTGACTGCCAGTCTACCCTGCCTGCCAGTCTACCCTGACTGCCAGTCTACCCTGACTGCCAGTCTACCCTGACTGCCAGTCTACCCTGACTGCCAGTCTACCCTGGCTGCCAGTCTACCCTGACTGCCAGTCTACCCTGCCTGCCAGTCTACCCCTCCCCATCTCCCCTGCCTCTCTCCCCCAGCTCCCTGCCTGGATCTCCCCGACGCCAGTCTACCCCTGATCTCCCGCCTGCAGTCCCTGGCTCCCAGTCACCGACCCCGTTCCCCTGCCTGCCAGCTCCCCTGCCGTCTACCGGCGGGCCCGCCGCCAGTTCCCCCCCCAGTCCCCCGACTGCCAGTTCCCCTGCCCCCCAGTTCCCCCCCCTGCCGCCCGGCTGCCAGTTCCCCCTGCCGCACCCTCCCCAGTTACCCGCCGCCGCTCCTGGCTGCCGTCTACTCTGCCTGCAAGTCCCCCCGCCTGAGTCTCCCTGGCTGCCAGTCTCTGCCGCCGTTCCCCGGCTGGGCTCCTGACTCCCCGTCTCCTGGCTGCCATTTCCTCTGAGTCTCCTGATGGTCTCCCCCCCCTGCCGCCCCCCTGATCCCAGCTCCTCTGCCCGGTTCCCTGACTGCCAGTCACCTGACTGCCAGTCCCCCTGACCCCAGTCCCCCTGACCCCCGTCCCCCACTGCCAGTCTCCTGACTGATCCCTGACTGCCAGCACCGATGCCGCCCCCTGCCCCCGTCTCCCCACTGCCATCTTGACTGCCAGTCTCCTGACTCCCCAGTTCCTGGCTGCCAGCACCTGGCTGCCGTTCCCCCCTGACTGAGTCCCCTGCCTGCCGTTCCCTGACTGCCAGTCTCCTGACTGCCAGTTCCCCTGAGCCAGTCCCTGACTGCCATCCCCCGCCGCCCTGACTGCCAGTCCCGATCCAGTCTCCCTGATCCCGTTCCCCCCTTTCCAGTCTCCGACTGAGTCTCCGACCCCAGTCTCCTGACGCCAGTCTCCCCCCTGCCAGTTCCCCTGACTGCCGCACCCCTGCCTGCCAGTCTACCTGACGCAGTCTCCCTGGCCCCGTCCCCCGATGCCAGCCCCCCCTGCTGCCAGTCCCGACGAGTCCCCCCTGACTGCCAGTCTCCTGCCCCAATCTACCGGCCCCCGTCCCCCGACCCGTCACCTGACCCCGTTCCTGACTGCCAGTCTCCCCCACTGCCAGTCTCCTGGCTGCCATTCCCCACTGATCTCCTGATGCCAGTCTCCCGACGCCAGTTCCGACGCCAGTTCCCCCTGGCGCCAGTCCCCCTGACTGCCACACCGACGCCAGCCCCCGACTCCCTTCCCCTGACTCCCAGTCCCGACTGCCCCCCACCTGACGCCAGTCTCCTGGCTCCCGTCCCCTGACTGGTCTCCCTGACTGCCAGTCCCTGACGCCGTCCCCCCACTGAGTCCCTGATGCCATTTCCCCGACGCCAGCCCCCGGCTGCCAGTCTCCGACCCCCCACCCCTGCTGCCAGTCCCCCTGACCCGTCCCCCCGTCTCCTGACTGCCAGTCTCCCTGACGCCAGTTCCGGCCCAGTCTCCTGCCCCAGTCTCCTGACGCCAGTCTCCCGCCTGCCAGTCTCCTGACTGCCAGTCTCCCTGCCTCCCGTCTCCTGACGCGTCTCCCCTGGTGCCAGTCTCCTGATGCCAGTCCCGACTCCCGTCCCTGCCCGCCAGTCCCCCGCTCCCGTCTACCTGACTGCCAGTTACCCTGGCTCCAGTCCCTGACTGCCAGCTACCCTGCCTGAGCTCCTGCCCCCATCTCCCCGGGTGCCAGTCTCCCGACCCAGTCTGCGGGCTGCCACTCCTGACGCCAGTCCCCCGACTGCCAGTCTCCCTGACTCCCAGTCTACCGACTGCCAGTCCTGACGGTCTCCGGCTGAGTCTCCCCTGCTGCCAGTCTCCTGGCTGCGTCCCTGACGATCTCCGACTGCCAGTCTCCCTGATTTCGTCCCCCTGATGCCAGTCCCCCGACTCCCGTCTCCTGATGCCAGTCCCTGATCCAGTTACCCTGGCTCCCGTTACCTGACTGCCAGTCTACCTGGCTGATCCCCCGTAGTTCCTGACTGCCAGTCTCCCGACTGCCAGTCCCTGACTGCCGTCTCCGGGCCCCGTCCCGGCTGCCAGTCTCCCCCGATCCCTGCTCCCAGTCTCCTGACTGCCAGCACCTGCCCGCCGCCCTGACTCCGGTCTCCCTGACTGCCAGTCCCCCTGACTGATCTCCGACTGCCAGTCTCCCGGCGCCAGTCCCTGACTGCCGGTCCCCCCGGGCTGGTCCCCCTTTGATCTACCTGGCGCCAGTCCCCCCTGGCTGCCAGTCTCCGCCGCCAGTCCCCCGGCGCAGTCTCCCCCGACGCCAGTCTACCTGATGCCAGTCTCCTGACGCCAGTCCCCGGGTGCCAGCCCTGATGCCAGCCCCCTGCCAGCCCGACCCCCATTTCCCCCCGACTGCCCCCCCCTGACCCAGTCTCCCCTGCCGCCGTCTCCCCGACTGCCAGTCTCCCGGCTGCCATCTTGCCGCCACTCCTGACTGCCAGCTACCGCTGCCAGTCTCCTGACCCAAGCACCCTGCCTGCCAGTCTCCTGACTGCCAGTTCCCCGACTGCCAGTTCCGCCTGCCAGTCTCCTGACTGCCAGTCCCCCTGGCGCCAGCCCCCCCCTGGCCCGTCTCCCTGCCCCGGCCCCCTGACTGCCAGTCTCCCGACTCCAGTCACTCTGCCTGGTCCCCCCGCCTGCCAGTCTACCCTGTGCCACTCTCCCTGCCTGCCAGTCACCCCTGCCTGCCAGTCACCCCCCCATCCCCTGACTGCCAGTTACCTCCCTCCCAGTCTACCCCTGCCTCCCCAGCCCCCTCTGCCGTTTTGCCGCCAGCCCCTGCCTGCCACTCTACCCCGCCTGCCAGTCTCCCCTCCCTCCCCCATTCCCGGCTGCCAGTCTCCCCGACTGAGTCTCCCCCGCCGAGTCTCCCCCCCTGCCAGTCCCTGGCTGCCAGTCTACCTGCCTGCCAGTCTCCTGCTGCCACTCTACCCGCCGCCAGTCTCCCGCCTGCCCCCCTGGCTGCCAGTCCCCCACTGCCAGTCTACCCGCCTGCCATTTCCCCCTGCCTGCCGTCTCCCCGGTGGGTTACTCTCCCCCGCCAGTCACCCCCCTTTGATCTCCTGACTCCCCTCTACCCCCTGCCGTCTCCCCCCCCCGCCGTTCCGGCGGTTTCCCTGACGCCATCCCTCCCTCCCCAGTCCCCCCCCCTTGCCAGTCTCCTGGCTGCCAGTCTTGACTCCCAGTTCCCTGCCCCAGTTACCCTGCCTGCCAGTCCCCCTGGCGCCACTCCTGCCCCCATCTCCCTGCCTGAGTCTCCTGACTGCCAGCTCCCTGCCTCCCGCTCCCCTCCCGCTCCCGGCCCGGTCTACCCCCTGCCAGTCTCCTGACTGCCACTCTCCCGCCTGACTCCCCCTGCCGCCCTGGCGGCCCCCTGACTGCCAGTCCCCTGCCTGCCAGTCTCCCTGCCTCCCAGTCTCCCCGGGTGCCAGTTCCTGACTCCAGTCCCCCCTGCCTCCCAGTCCCCCTGCCTCCCGGTCTCCGGGCCCCTTTCCTCTGCCTCCCATTCCTGCCTGCCATTTCCCCTGATGCCGGTCTCCCTGCCGCCGTTCCCTCCCTGCCGGTTCCCCTGGTGCCCCCCCGACGCCAGTCCCCGCCTGCCCCCCCCCGGCCGTTCCTGGCTGCCAGCCTCCCCCTGCCAGTCTCCCTCCCTGGTCACCGATCCCGCACCCTGCCTGGGTTCCCCCCCTGGTCTCCGGCTGCGCTCCCTGACTCCCCAGTCGCCCTGCCTCCCCAGTTACCCTGCCGCAGTCTACCCCCCCCAGTCCTCTGCCTGGTCTCCCTTTGCCAGTCTCTGACTGCCAGCACCCTGCCTGCCAGTCTACCTCCCTCCCAGTCTCCTCGCCGGGTCTCCCCTGACTCCCACCCCCCCCGCCCCCCAGCCCCCCCTGCCCCCCACCCTGGCTCCCCGCTCCTGCCCCCCAGTCTACCCTCCCCGCCAGTTCCCGGCGCCAGTCCCCCTCCCAGTCTCCGACTGGTCCCTGATGCCAGTTCCTGGGCCCCCAGTCTCCTGAGGTTCCCGCGCCAGTCACCCCTCCTTTTATCCCTGACCCCAGTTCCCCGACTGCCATCCCGCCCAGTCCCCTGATGCCAGTCTCCTGACCAGTTCCCCTGATCCAGTCCCCCTGACTGCCGTCTACCTGACTGCCCACCCATTCCCCCTCCTGCTGCCGTCTCCCTGCTCCCATCCCTGACTCCCAGCCCTGACTGATCTCCTGACTGCCGTTCCCCGGGCGCCAGTTCCCACCGGTCCCCCCTGACGAGTCCCCCCTCCCTGCCACCCCGCTCCCATTTCCCCACCCACCGGGCTGGTCTACCGACTGCCAGTCCCCTGCTCCCCAGTTCCTGGGGTCCCCCGACGCCAGTCACCGACTGCCAGTTCCTGACGCCAGTTCACGACGCCAGTTCCCCTGCCCGACCCCACCGACTGCCAGTCTCCCCTGCCCTGCCAGTCTACCACTTGGAACCCTGCCTGCCAGTCTCCTGCTGCCAGTCCCCGGGCTGCCAGTTCCCCCGCTGCCAGCTCCCCGACGCCGTCTCCCGACTGCCAGTCCCCCTGCCCGGCCCTGACTGCCAGTCTCCCCTGCATCCCTGCTAAATCTCCGACCGGCCCCCGACGCCAGCCCTGACTGCCGTTCCCTGTGCCAGTCTACCTGCTGCCAGTCCCGCTGCCAGTCTCCCCTGCGGTTCCGACGCCAGTCTACCGGGCTGCCAGTCCCTGCGCCAGTCCCCCCGACTGCCAGTCTCCCCCGCCCGCCCCCGACTGCCAGTTCCCCTGACGCCAGTCACCTGACGCCAGCTCCCGCTCCCATTTGGGCCAGTTACCGACTGCCGTCTCCGATGCCAGTCTCCGACGGTCCCCCATGTTGCCGACGCCAGTCTCCTGGCTGCGTCTCCCCCGACTCCCATCCCCCCGGCGCCACCCCGACTGCCAGTCTCCCCTGGCGCCAGTCTCCCCTGACCCCATCTCCTGACTGCCAGTCTCCCCGGCCCCAGTCCCCCTGACTGCCAGTTACCTGACTGCCAGCCCCCCTCCCCCAGTCTACCTGACTGCCAGTCTCCCCTGCCGCCAGTCCCGACGCCAGTTCCCCTGGCTGAGTCTCCCTGACTCCCAGTTCCCTGGGCCGCCAGTCTCCTGCGCCAGTCTCCCCGACCCGTCTCGCTGCCAGTCTACCTGGCTGCCTCACCTGCTGCCAGTCCCCCCCTGCCATCTCCTGACTCCCATTTCCCCCCGGTGGTCTCCGGCTGCCATTCCCTGGCTGCGGGCCCCTGCTGCCAGTCTCCTGCTCCCATTCCCGTGCCAGCTCCCTGACTGCCTCTCCCATGCCGGGGCTCCCCTTCCCCCATCCCCACAAATTTCCCCCCCTCTGAGTCTCTGTGATCCGACTCCTTACCTGTAGCCCCCGACTGATCCCCCACTGAGTTCCCTGACCCCCAGTCTCCGGCTCCGGTCTCCCTTTTCCCGTCTCCCTGGCGCCCGGGCCCCCGCCCAGTCTCCGACTGGTCGCCGGGGCTCCCATTCCCGGCTGCCCCCCAGCTGAGTCCCCCGCGCCGTCTCCGGGTCCAGTCCCCCGCCCCCTTCCGACCCCAGTTCCCTGACTGCCGCCCCCTGTGCCGTCTGCTGCTAGTCCGCGCCAGTCCCCCGATCCAGTCTCCCCCTGGCTGCCGTCTCCCCTGACTCCCCGGTCTCCTGGCCCCGTCACCTGACTGCCGTCTCCCCTGGCTGCCATTCCCTGGCGCCAGTCTCCCCCCCCGCCCACGGCCCCGGTTCCCCGACCCCCGGTCCCGACGGCCCGACGCCAGTTCACCGGGCTGGCGTCTCCTGACGCCGCCCCCCGCCGCCGTCCCGCGCGTCACCGGCGCCGCCCCTGACTCCCAGTCCCCGCCGCCAGTCCTGACTGCCAGCCCCGCGCCAGCCCCCCCTCCAGCTACCTGACTGCCGTCCCCCTGACTCCCGTTCCTGACTGCCAGCCCCCTGATCTCCTGATCCAGTCCCCGACTCCCCAGTTCCTGCCGCTTCTCCGATCCATTTTCCCCTGGCCCCCGTCTCCGGGCCCAGTCTCCCCTGACGGTCGCTGCCGCTCCTGACTGCCAGTTTTCCTGCCGTTCCCCCGCCCCCAGTCTCCGCCCATTCCCCGCGGTCCCCCCTGCCCCCGGTCACCTGGTGCTTTCCCCCCACCCCGTCTCCCCGCCGGGGTCTGCCTGCCGTCTGCCCCCCTCCAGTCACTGCCTGCCATCTCCCGCCCCCCTTACCCTGCCTGCCAGTTCCTGCCTCCCCGTCACCGCTAGTTTTCCCCCCACCCGCCGCCAGTCACCTGTCCAGTCTACCTGGCTGATTCCTCTGCCTGCCATTACCTGACTGACTCCCCCCCTTCCTTTCCCCCCAAGTCACCCGGGCCCCCGGTTCCCCCCCTGACTGCCCCTTCCCCCCCTCCCGTCACCCTGCCCCAGTCTCCCCGGCTGCCGTCTTTTGCCTGCCGTCTCCCCTCCCCAGTCTCCTGTCCCACTCTCCCGCCCCCGTCTCCTGCCTGCCAGTCCCTGGCTGCCGTTCCCCACCCCCGCTCCCCTGCCGCCGGTCCCCTGCCCCAGTCTCCTCTGCCGGCTACCCGGCCCCCTCCTCCCGTCTCCCCTGCCCCCCAGCACCCTGGCTGCCAGTCTCCCTCCCTCCCGTTGCCTGCCAGTCTCCTGCCCGTCTCCCGCCTGCCGCCCCCCCGCTCCGGCGCCTCTCCCCGCTGCCAGTCTACCCCCCGCCGCCAGTCTACCCTGGCTGCCAGTCACCTGCCGCCAGCCCCCCCTGCCTCCCGTTCCCTGACGAGTCTACCCTGTGCCGTCTACCTGCTGCCAGTCTCCCTGGCTCCCGTTATGATCCAGTCTCCCCGCCTCCAGTTCCGCCTGCCGTCTACCTGGCTGCCGTTACTCGCCCCCGTCTCCCTGCCCCAGTCCCTGACTGCCGTCCCCTGCCTGCCAGTCTCCCTGCCCCCACCCTCCTGGCTGCCAGTTACCCTGACGGGTCTCCCCCCCTTTTTCCTGCCTGGTCCCCCCGGCGCACTCCCTCCTGCCGTCTGCCCCCTGCCGTCCCCCGGCGCCGTCTACCGCCTGCCAGTTCCGACTGCCGTCTCCCTGACTGCCGTTACCTGGCTCAGTTCCTGATCCATCTGCCGCCCCACCCTGCCTGCCCCCTGACTGCCGTCCGACTGCCAGTTGCCCCCCCCCTTTCCCCCGACTGCCGGGTTCCCTGATAGCCCGACTCCCCGTTCAGTGCCAGTCTACCACTCCAGTTCCCTGACGCCAGTCTGCTGCCAGTCCCCCTGCTGCCAGTCTCCTTGCCAGTCCCCTGTGCCGTCTCCTGCTTGGACCCCCCGGCTGCCAGTCTCCCGGGCTCCCGTCCCTGCTGCCAGTCTGCCCCCTGGGCCCCCATCCCGATGCCAGTTCCGACGCCAGTCTCCGACTGCCAGTCCCCTGATGGTCCCCCGGTGCCAGTCCCCCTGCCCCGTCCCCCTGACTGCCAGTTCCTGACGCCAGTCTCCGTCCCAGTCTACCGCTGCCAGTCTCCTGATGCCATTCCCCTCTCCCAGCCCCCGCCTTGGGTCCCCTGACTGCCTCCCTGATGGCTCCTGACTGCCGGCTCCGCGAGTCCCTGACTGCCGTCTGCCGCTGCCAGTTCCACTCCCGTCTACCTGACTGCCAGACTGCCCCCGTCTACCGACTGCCAGTCCCGCGCCAGTCTCCCCCCTGCCGTCTCCGACCCCCGTCTCCCCCCGCCGCTGGCCCCCGGGACCCCCAGTCTCCCTGCTGCCGTCCCCCGCGGTTCCTGATGCCAGCTCCCCTGCCTGCCAGCCCCCGCCCCCGTTCCCCGGCCCCGCTCCGATGCCAGTCTCCGATGCCAGTCCCCCGACTGCCGCCCCCTGACGCCAGTCCCGCTGCCCCCCCTGCCCCATTTCCCCCACCGACGCCAGTTCCCACGGCTCCACCCCAGTCCCCCGACGCCAGCCCGGCTAACCCCCCTTACCCATTACCTGCGTTGCACGACTGCCAGTCTCCTGACGCCAGTCTCCGGGCGCCAGTCTCCCCCGACTGCCAGTCCCGCCCAGTCCCCGCTGAGTCCCCGGGTCTGCCTGACTGCCAGTCTGACGCCGTCCCTGCTCCCGTTTGCCCATTCCTGACTCCAGTCTTTTGACTCCCCCCCGCCGTTGTGACCCCATTTCCCCCCTGACTGGTCCCCCCGGCGCCAGTCCCCCGACGCCAGTCCCCCGACGCCAGTTACCGGGCCCAGTCTCCGGCTCCCAGTCTGCCCCCGCCAGTCTCCGACTGCCGTTCACCTCCCCCAGTTCCGCTGAGTACCTGCGCCAGCCCCCTGCCCCCAGTCTCCTGATGCCGTCTCCCGCCTGCCAGTCCCCCTGACCCCCGTCCCCGGGCCCCCGGTCCCCGATGCCAGTCTCCGACGCCAGTCTCCTGATCCAGTCTCCTGACGGTCCCGATCCCCGTCTCCTGGCCCGCCAGTCTCCCCCAGCCGTCCCCCTGGGGTCCCCTGACGCCGTCTCCGCCCCCCTCCCCCTGATCGTTGCCCCGGCCCCCGTTCCGACTGCCCCCTGCCCGGTCTCCGACTGCCATTCCTGACGCCAGTCCCTGATGCCAGTTCCCCGGGCCAGTCTCCTGATCCCCACTCCTGGCTGCCAGTCTACCGATCCAGTTCCTGCTGCCAGTCTCCCTGACTGCCAGTCTACCGCTGCCAGTTCTTTTTGCCGCTCCTGCGCCAGCCCACCGGTCCCCGGGCTACGCTGCCAGTCCCGGGCTGCCAGTCCCCCCCCGTCTCCCGTGCCAGTCCCTGACGCAGCCCGACGCCGTTCCCCGGGCTGCCGTCTCCGGGCTCCATTCCGGGCTGAGTTCCCCGCTGCCGTTACCCGCCAGCACCGACTGCCATTCCCTTCCCAGTCAATGACTGCCACCCCCGACGCCAGTCTCCTACTTGCTACCCCAGCCCTTTTGGGAGTTACCTGACCCGTTCCCCCTGGCTCCCTTACCCTCCGTTCCCAGTCTCCTGGCTGGTCTCCCCGGGCTGCCAGTTCCTCTGGATCACCCTGGCCCCCCTGACTGCCGGTCTCCCTCCTGACCCGGCTCCCGCCCCCTACCTGACGCCGTCCCCCCGCCCGCCACAGCGCCCACCCGACTGCCAGTTACCTGACGCCAGCACCCCCCGCCAGTCCCCTGACGAGTCTCCTGACGCCAGTCCCCCTCCGCCAGTCCCCCCGTCCCGTTACCTGACTGCCAGTCTCCTGCCCCATCTCCCTGCCCCCCGTCCCCCTGCCCAGCTCCCCTGACTGCCAGTCCCCCTCCTGCCAGTCCCGGCGCCAGTCTCCGGCCCAGTCCCCCCTGGCTCCCCGGTTCCCCTGACTGCCAGTCTCCCTGACGCCAGTCTCCCCTGACTGCCGTCACTCTGCCTGAGCCCGCCGTTCTCAGTCAGAGACTCTCCACCATAACAATGTTATGTTTGGCCAGCTGTGTCTCAGTCAGAGACTCTCCACCATAACAATGTTATGTTTGGCCAGCTGTGTCTCAGTCAGAGACTCTCCACCATAACAATGTTATGTTTGGCCAGCTGTGTCTCAGTCAGAGACTCTCCACCATAACAATGTTATGTTTGGCCAGCTGTGTCTCAGTCAGAGACTCTCCACCATAACAATGTTATGTTTGGCCAGCTGTGTCTCAGTCAGAGACTCTCCACCATAACAATGTTATGTTTGGCCAGCTGTGTCTCAGTCAGAGACTCTCCACCATAACAATGTTATGTTTGGCCAGCTGTGTCTCAGTCAGAGACTCTCCACCATATGTTGGGCCAGCTGTGTCTCAGTCAGAGACTCTCCACCATAACAATGTTATGTTTGGCCAGCTGTGTCTCAGTCAGAGACTCTCCACCATAACAATGTTATGTTTGGCCAGCTGTGTCTCAGTCAGAGACTCTCCACCATAACAATGTTATGTTTGGCCAGCTGTGTCTCAGTCAGAGACTCTCCACCATAACAATGTTATGTTTGGCCAGCTGTGTCTCAGTCAGAGACTCTCCACCATAACAATGTTATGTTTGGCCAGCTGTGTCTCAGTCAGAGACTCTCCACCATAACAATGTTATGTTTGGCCAGCTGTGTCTCAGTCAGAGACTCTCCACCATAACAATGTTATGTTTGGCCAGCTGTGTCTCAGTCAGAGACTCTCCACCATAACAATGTTATGTTTGGCCAGCTGTGTCTCAGTCAGAGACTCTCCACCATAACAATGTTATGTTTGGCCAGCTGTGTCTCAGTCAGAGACTCTCCACCATAACAATGTTATGTTTGGCCAGCTGTGTCTCAGTCAGAGACTCTCCACCATAACAATGTTATGTTTGGCCAGCTGTGTCTCAGTCAGAGACTCTCCACCATAACAATGTTATGTTTGGCCAGCTGTGTCTCAGTCAGAGACTCTCCACCATAACAATGTTATGTTTGGCCAGCTGTGTCTCAGTCAGAGACTCTCCACCATAACAATGTTATGTTTGGCCAGCTGTGTCTCAGTCAGAGACTCTCCACCATAACAATGTTATGTTTGGCCAGCTGTGTCTCAGTCAGAGACTCTCCACCATAACAATGTTATGTTTGGCCAGCTGTGTCTCAGTCAGAGACTCTCCACCATAACAATGTTATGTTTGGCCAGCTGTGTCTCAGTCAGAGACTCTCCACCATAACAATGTTATGTTTGGCCAGCTGTGTCTCAGTCAGAGACTCTCCACCATAACAATGTTATGTTTGGCCAGCTGTGTCTCAGTCAGAGACTCTCCACCATAACAATGTTATGTTTGGCCAGCTGTGTCTCAGTCAGAGACTCTCCACCATAACAATGTTATGTTTGGCCAGCTGTGTCTCAGTCAGAGACTCTCCACCATAACAATGTTATGTTTGGCCAGCTGTGTCTCAGTCAGAGACTCTCCACCATAACAATGTTATGTTTGGCCAGCTGTGTCTCAGTCAGAGACTCTCCACCATAACAATGTTATGTTTGGCCAGCTGTGTCTCAGTCAGAGACTCTCCACCATAACAATGTTATGTTTGGCCAGCTGTGTCTCAGTCAGAGACTCTCCACCATAACAATGTTATGTTTGGCCAGCTGTGTCTCAGTCAGAGACTCTCCACCATAACAATGTTATGTTTGGCCAGCTGTGTCTCAGTCAGAGACTCTCCACCATAACAATGTTATGTTTGGCCAGCTGTGTCTCAGTCAGAGACTCTCCACCATAACAATGTTATGTTTGGCCAGCTGTGTCTCAGTCAGAGACTCTCCACCATAACAATGTTATGTTTGGCCAGCTGTGTCTCAGTCAGAGACTCTCCACCATAACAATGTTATGTTTGGCCAGCTGTGTCTCAGTCAGAGACTCTCCACCATAACAATGTTATGTTTGGCCAGCTGTGTCTCAGTCAGAGACTCTCCACCATAACAATGTTATGTTTGGCCAGC
>NC_091344.1:10225771-10238471 GCF_038502225.1 Cherax quadricarinatus | reverse complement strand
CAGTGACAAGGAAAAACGGGTGAGATTTAATTTAATATTATTATTATTAATATTATCGCTGTTATTATTATTATTATTATTATTATTATTATTATTATTATTATTATTATTATTATTATTATTATTATTATACTTATTATTATTATTATACTTATTATTATTATTATTATTATTATTATTATTATTATTATTATTATTATTATATTATTATTATTATTATTATTATTATTATTATTATTATTATTATTATTATTATTATTATTATTATACTTATTATTATTATTATTATTATTATTATTATTATAATAGGAAAACCTATGGACGCCATTATTTGGAACAAAACTATCAAATTCCTAGAAATTCTCACCTTAATCGGATATCAAGAAAATTCAAGTCTGAACACCATTGCTGAAAAAGTCTCTTACAATTTAGAGAGGAAATTTTAGATGCCATCTTAGACCATTCATTGTTTGCGCAACAAAATATTTGTAACGAATTTCGTAGAATTTTTCGTTACATAGAGCTTTAAAAAAATACTTCTAACAGATATGGAATTTCTTAATCTCCAGAAGGTCTTCGATCGTGTAGTGAATAATGATGGTTAAGACATAGTCATGTAATATCGAAAATATCTTATTTTTGTAGGATACTCTCCTTACCCATTATTTTCTTTGCTTGCAGTATGACCGGTGGGAATGATAAATAGGGAATGAACCTTTTTTTTGTACCATCCCTTTCTTGGATATCTAGACAGTGAAAAGTGGTATAAACCTTGGTAATAAATACCGACGAGCTGGTTTAGGAAAAACATGTAAGCAAACACTATACTGTCTTTTAACCTCAGTTAGAAGTATTCAAGGTCCCAGGACCGAAACGTTTTCTAATAACTATGTCCTAGTATTCGCTAAACCAGAGTGAAAAGTAACTCGAGAATAGATTCTTCTCATCAGATAACTCGTCGTAAAGTATTTTGCAGTCTGTCTTTCCTGTGTACTTGGCAATCACTGTACCAACATATTTACCTGGGTGCCCCAGTGATAATATTAGTTTCCTCAGCGACCTCTCAACCCATTGTGAGATTAAAAGTCAATTACCATCCAGGTGCCACAAGCCAGAGTTATCTGATACTGAAATAGAGAAGCATTACTTCTACTGTCACATGTTAACTGACGTGCGAAGCTATCTGAGTATCGTCGGATAAAGTGAACTATATATAGTGAGAACGTGAATGTGGGATTGGCAGGGTAGTGCTTGGCAAGTCATTAAGGAGATGTGAGCGACGTTTGTAAGGGAGATGTAAGGGAGGGTTTTAAGGGAGGTGAGGTGTAAGTGTTGAGAGGGTGAGAGAGGGAGAGATGGTGATATGGTGGAGATGTGTGAGGAAAGGGTAGTGGAAATGTGGCGAGGGAGTAAACTACACCTGTCATGTAAGGGAAGAAAACTCAAGAGTCCTATTCTTCCCCATATTTAAGTTATTGTTTTAAGAAAATTAAAATACAGTGATATAATTTTGAGTTCTAATATACGTCACTGAAAAACTTTCCTTTCTGTGAGATAGTTCATCGTAAAGATTTATTATTTATAGGATACTATTAAATTTAAGATTCAATAACATTCTCACAACAAACATAATTTCTTGGGGCACAGAGGTACTCATAACAGAAGAATACGAGTGGGCACGATGTTTGAGGTAACTGATGGAATGCGTCTAACTGGTTAGTTGGGATGATCTGGCATTTATAAGGGTTAGGGACGAGTCTCAGTGCCTCTCTTCCTGTGGCTTCTCCAGTTAGAGTTCCGCAAGTAGTTTGTCAGTCCATCTGTTGACGATTGACCTAACCCCCACGCAGAAGAGAAATGGGGGCGAGTACATTTCACCTCTTTATTTCATCTTTTCTTCAGAGAAATTATTTTTTGTTCCTCCACATAATACCAAAACTACGTCGCTCGGCAATAGATTACATGCATACCAGAAGTTTAATTTAAATTCTGCCTTATCTTGGGTTAGATGACTTATGCAGTTCTGCAATGCTCAAGCTGCGACTACACTTCCTCGAGAGACCCCAAAGACAAGTATCAGTGAAGCATTATTAGAGATACTTCTGACGGCCTCTTTATCATAGATACATAACATAAAAGCTAACTATTTCTTCGTCATATTCCGCGGGAGTTTGCACTAAATATATGAGATTTTGTTTTTATGTACAACAATTTTTTTTTTAGCTCTGAGTCGTAAAAAAAACTCATGGGAATCATGGCCAAGTGGACAATGTAACTGTGCCTCAGCCTCTCTAGCATGGACGAGGATGTTATGAAAGTGAGTTTGAGCTCTGGTCACCAGGTGTTACGTTTGATACACATATCAAGCATGCGTGAGCGTATTTGATAGGAGTGAATGGAGACAAATGGCTTTTAATACTTGACGTGCTGTTGGAGTGCTGTTGGAGTGTGAGCAAAGTAACATTTATGAAGGGATATATATATATATATATATATATATAATATATATATATATATATATATATATATATATATATATATATATATATATATATATACATATATATATATATATATATATATATATATATATATATATATATATATATATATATATATATATATATATATATATATATATATATATATATATATATATATATATATATATATATATATATATATATATATATATATATATATATATATATATATATATAACACCCGGAAAAATTCTTACTCTACCAAAAACTCCTGGCCCAAAAAAATGCTTTACCGAATATTTATCAGCATGAAAATTCTATGAATAGAAAATGTACTATGAATCATGTTTGAATACTGAACTCTTACGCTGCTGTGATAGTCACTGTGGTGGTGATAGTGTCGATGGTGTTTGTGGTGTTAGTGGCCGTGATGGCTTTGGTGATAATTTTGGAAATGGCGGCGGTGGTGATAGAGGCTGCATTAGTCTCTATGGTAGTGTTGGTGATCATGACAAAATGTTCTGCTGTACATTCGCCGGTATAATCGCCCTGCCCGGGCCTTTTCCACGAGGTGGCCCGGTATTGGCTCTCTGTCGAGGGAGTGTCTCAGACCAATGTCTGCCATGGGAGGAGGTACAAGTACTTCCTCGTCTTCTGGGATCAGCTGTCCCCAGGCAGAAGCTAGGCACGTTGGGCTGCCACAAACCCCGCCCACACTGGGCTCGAAGGGTGTGGCAGCTGCATAACAGCAGACATGTCAGTAGGTGCAAAGGCAGCAAGCACTACAGGATCCTTTTGGAGCCACACCCCAGCTTTGGGCATTAAGCCCGAGCTTTGGGGAAGCTCAAGAATGCCTCTTGCTGTGTGTGTTGCTGCAGCTACTACTATACTTATGCGTTGCATTCTCCTCATGACAGAAGCTGTATTAATGTTGGTGATTGTGACAGTAGCGGTGATGGTGCTAGGGAAGGAAGCTGACCTTGAGTTAAGTTATATATAAGAGAACTTAAAACGGCAACATCAATGGCGTGCTTGACAGCAGACAGTGTGACAAAACTGGCACTGATGATTACATTTATCCTAATTTTGGGAATAGATATTTATGAAAAAGACAATTATAAAGGAAGTTCCATATTAGGTACTCTCGGGGGAAAATGTTCATTCATTCTCTCTCACACATACACACACATAAGAACATTAAAATATAAGAACAGACGAGCATTGCCATAGACTTTCTGCCACATGCAAGTAATGGCAAGGATTCCATGTATAAGAACAAAAAAAAAGGGGGAGCACTGCGGCAGGCCTACTGGCTTATTCAGGGCTTACATTGTCCATAGGGATAGGGAAGGCCACATCTAAGTAGTTTATACAAAACCTGAACAAGAAAATCAGCAAGCTAGAACATCTCTACCGCCCTGGCCCACATGATAACTGACCATGCCTCGCCATATCCACATCGCAGCATAGCAATCAGGGCGTAAACCTGACCTAACATTTACTTAAACCTGACCTAACATGCTTATACATGACCAGAACTCTCTTACCTCACCTGTTACGTTCGCAATTTATACTGTACAGGACTGTGTTCCAGGTACGCTATGTGCCATGGAAGTGAACACCGTCCCAGGACTAAAAGTTGCCACTTAAAGTGTTTACACTTGTCCTTTTGCACGAATTGAAATGGTATGGCAATAAAGACAAGTTGACGTTAATAAAGATACACAAACATTAACTGGAAATGTTATTAAAACATTCTGCCTGCACAGCAGACTTTATCAAGACTTGATAAGTCTTGCTGTACTGGCGAAATGTCGTCTTAATAAATTTACCACTTGCTGCTTGTGTGTCGTTATCAACTACAATATATCTTTGCTTGAGCCCATGCTAGGCAATGTCTTAGTGGGTTTAAGTTTGAATAGACTTGCCTAGTATGGGCCAGCAGGCCTGCTACACTGTTCCTCGTTTCTTATGTTCTCATATATTTGTCTAACTTATTTTTCAAGCTACCCAGTGTTAATTTCGATGACTAAACTAGATAGATTGTTTCACTCATCCACACATTAAATGATAAACCTGCGCTTTTTTCTCTATACTTTCTAAATCTTGTAGTCATTGTTCCGAGTGTTTTGTAGGTTAGAAATTCTTAGCGTCTATTCGTGTCTTCTTTGCTTACACTTGTCTACCATATCTGGAGTTTCTGGAGTTTATCTGGAGAGAGTTCCGGGGGTCAACGCCCCCGCGGCCCGGTCTGTGACCAGGCCTCCTTAGGTCAGTGTCCCAGGATGCGACCCACACCAGTCGACTAACACCCAGGTACCCATTTTACTGATGGGGAACATAGACAACAGGTGGAAAGAAACACGTCCAATGTTTCTACTCTGGCTGGGAATCGAACCCAGGCCCTCGCCGTGTGAAGCGAGAGCGTTAACCACCAGGCCACCAGAGCCACTCAATCTTTCCACATCTTTTACGTCTTTCAAGAGTATACGTTCAGTCTATCATCATATGAAACGTTAATTTAGGATCAGTTTTGCCATCATTCTGTGTATATTACCCAACGTATTTAGGTTCATGCTGTAGTATGGAGACCTGAACTGAGCCACATAAACCATACCCCGGCCGGGATTGAACCCGCGGTCAGAGAGTCTCCAAACTCCAGCCCGTCGCGGGTTCAATCCCGGCCGGGGTATGGTTTGTTTGCAATCGTGTCATTACGATTTCGTGAGTCATGAGCCACATAAACTAAATGAGGCCTTATTAATAATGTATAGAGCACTAAAATGACATTATCATAATTTTAAAGTTATGTTATGCTACTGGGTAGATGTCTCTTCCTCCAGGGAGTCTGTCAATTTATTAATTTATAATTTTCATGAATTTATAGTCAACGGCAGACGAATCGTCGTTTGAGCGCAAAAAAAAAAAAAACATAATCGACACAATGTCATTATCACAAAAAGAAAAGAATAAACCTTTGAAGTCCTGCCAATTAAACTTATTGATATAAATCATTACACATGTCTGCTTACCACGATTTCCAAATCTTTTTACATTCTGTATGATCAAGGTCTATAGCTCCTAGATTATTAGTGTTAGTGCTACCTGGAGGGTGTTCCAGGGAATCAACGCCCCCAGAACACCCATCCTCACTACCATATCCATCGCCCTCACCACCCTTACACGTCACCCTCGCCACCACCCTCACTAATAACCACAAACTCCCCCACCACCCCAACGCTAACCACCAGCCTCACCACTTCACCATCCTCTCTACTAACACCACCATCACCACCGCAAACTCTACCACCAACACCACCATCACCACCGCAAACTCTACCACTACCACCTACACCACCACTGCCTCCATCACCACGACCACCACCACCACCACTACCACCACCACCACCACCACCACCACCTCTAACACCACCTCCACCACCACCCACACAACCTCCCCCCACCACCATCCTCCCACAATTTAGCCCTCCACGGTTATAACTAAATCTACACACCTCACTTTAGTTTCCAGCTTGGCCCAAGGAAAATATGATGTCATTTATGGCACCATTCATTACTACCATAAAGAATCCTTCCAAGTTATTTGCGGTAGAATTTCTTGTGTTGATTGCCTTTGTGACCAGCTATGTATTTAGGTACATAACTTTGGCGCTTGAGTTAATGTTGTTTGCATATTTGTATTTATGTATGTTACACTTGAGAGAGAGAGAGAGAGAGAGAGAGAGAGAGAGTGAAGCAAGTTTCTATACCACAAGACGGGCAGAAAGCAGCAACTTCACTCTGGCTGTACCCTTCTCCAGAACATCACTTCATCTGAGAGCATTTATCCCCAGGATGACTCGAGTATGGAACACATTCGTACAGCATAATGATGTCAACGAAATAAAGTCAGTTGATCAAATGAAAATGCTGGCCCACAGATGGCTCCAACTTCATCCTGTTCCCTACTTGTATGTCTCATAACAATAAAAATGCTTTCAAATGAGCTGATGTAGGTAACAGCTCTTAGCTTGTCAATAAAGTTAGGAATCCTTAACCTGTAAATAGCCTGTCAATAATCCTTAACCTAACCTTGTCAAACCATGTTTAAGAGAGAGAGAGAGAGAGAGAGAGAGAGAGAGAGAGAGAGAGAGAGAGAGAGAGAGAGAGAGAGAGAGAGAGAGAGAGAGAGAGAGAGAGAGAGAGAGAGAGAGAGAGAGAGAGAGAGAGAGAGAGAGAGAGAGAGAGAGAGAGAGAGAGAGAGAATCATCTAGAAGTTCTAACCATGTGTGAAACATCATAGAGGAGTACTAATGAGGTATGAAATATCAAAGGATACCAACCGGGTGTGGAGTACCATGAAGAATCACCAACCAGGGATAGAATGGCACATAGGTGTTGCGTATCGTGAAAAGAATGGGAGTGTTAGCGGGTGTAGGGTGTCAACTTTGTAGGAAATGCCAACCAGGTGTGAAACGTCAAGGAGATGTGATGTCCTGAGCTGGTATACACAGTGCCAAGTATGTGTAGCATTTCAACCAGGTGTAAAATGAAATGATGCTTGTGGTGTCACACTTGGTGTCCCTTGCCAGTTGTGGCAGTAACCCAAACAACAATAGTTCATACCATAACCAAGTCTACCCTGACAACCCGGTGTATTACCACTCAGGTGAGAAGTGCAAATCAAAATATAAGTACGAATCAGTGCAACCAGGTTGCGAAGTATCTAACCTAACCTAACAAACCTAACCTAATCTAACCTAACCTAACCTAACCTAACAAACCTAACCTAATCTAACCTAACCTTCCCTAACAAACCTAACCAGATATAAATTAATAATAATAATAATAATAATAATAATAATAATAATAATAATAATAATAATAATAATAATAATAAAAATAATAATAATAGTAATAATAATAATAATAATAATAATAATAATAATAATTAATAATAATAATAATAATAATAATAATAATAATAATAATAATAATAATAATAATAATATAAATAATAATAATTTTGCTGTTTTTATCTTTATTATCATAATTTTTGTTGTTATTATCTTATCATTATTATTAACGTTTTGTATAAATCGATCTATCTTTTATTACGTATATTTCAAGGTTTCCCAAAGGCTTACGATTGATAGTTGGACTTCAAATGTGGGAGGCGAGTAAATCTTCGAACTGATGTCGTCTGTCAGTGGCCTCTGCAGCGCAGCTGACATGCGTTGAGCAGTCATGCAAAATCAATGGAGGTCCACGAGGAATTCCAATGCGTTTTTTCTTTGATTCACGTAGCTGAAGGGACATTGGTGCGCAACAATGAACATTGTTTCGTCCCCAAGTGGCGTAGTAAATAAGAACCAAACCTTAGCTGGAACACCTCACAAGTAGCACATAATTTTGAAGAAACAACAAACTTTATAGACGACGTTTCTGTCGTTCCGGAGCCGTTATCAAGACGAATGTAACTTTATAAATGGTCAAGGATAGACCGAAGCGTCGTCTAATGCTTCTTCTTTAAGCAGTGGGTTAGTGATGAACTAAACCTTGAAGATTCGAGGAGCTGGACTGAAATAACATACAACAACAATAATAATAATAATAATAATAATAATAATAATAATAATAATAATAATAATAATAATAATAATAATAATAATAATAATAATAATAATAACGATAATCTTTATTTTTACAAGTACATGATCCAACTTATTCAGGACGAAAACATTGAAGACAGGTCATTACATATATATAAATATATATATATGTAGTGCCGAATATGTAAAACTGGTCAATTAGCAAAAACTCATTTAAAATTAAGTCCTTTCTAAAATTTTTCCTTATACGTTTATAGATATATTTTTTTCATTAATGTTAGTGTAAAAATTTTTAATTTTGCACCAAAAGAATCTTAGAAAACTTACCTAACCTTATTATAACAAGAACAATTTATTTTAGCCTAACCTAACTAAATATATTTTAAATACGTTTACAATAATTTAATACTAAACAAACACAATCAAATATATTTTTTTCGTTAGGTTCAGAATGATTTTGGCGAAATTATTGTATACACAAATTTTCACTTGTCCTATATGGCAAGATGAGCGTTGCTATTTAAGCCAAGATGGCAAGTTCTGCCTATTCGGCACGACATATATATATATATATATATATATATATATATATATATATATATATATATATATATATATATATATATATATATATATATATACATATATGTCGTGCCGAATAGGCAGAACTTGCCATCTTGGCTTAAATATCAACGCTCATCTTGCCATATAGGACAAGTGAAAATTTGTGTATGCAATAATTTCACCAAAATCATTCTGAACCTAACTAAAAATATATATTTGATTGTGTTTGTTTAGTACTAAATTGTTGTAAACGTATTTAAAATATATTTAGTTGGGTTAGGCTAAAATAAATTACACTTGTTATAATAAGGTTAGGTAAGTTTTCTAAGATTCTTTTGTCCCAAAATTATAAATTTTTACATTAATATTGATGAAAAAAATATATCTTTAAACGTATAAGAGAAAATTTCAGAAAGGACTTAATTTTAAATGAGTTCTTGCTAATTGACCAGTTTTACATATTCGGCACGACATATATATATATATATATATATATATATATATATATATATATATATATATATATATATATATATATATATATATATATATATATATATATATATATATATATATATATATATATATATATGTAATTACTCAAGCGTCGTTAAGGCTACGCATCAAGAACACTTTAATCCCCTCAAACAGGGATGCAAATAAATTCCCAGTGAATGTAAAATATCCACTGCAAAAAATAGTGAATTTCCAAGTGCTTTCGTGATTCCTCGCATTATCAAGGAACTGTAAAAAATAATAGAACAGTGGAAGGCTTATAAAGTTGAGATATCTCCTCACAGTATATATATACCACGAGAGAACAAGTCTCTCTTGATTTGTATGTTGTTAAGTAGATGTGGGAGACAGTCATCGCATGCGAGAGATTCTACTCGTGTGAGAGACACTCATCTTTTAGGGAGACATTCACCGCATTGAAAGATATTAAGCGCACGGAGAAACATTCAGCGTATGGCAGAGAGTCACTCGTGTGAGAGACTTTCAGCTTCTGCGGAGACATTCAGGGAATGGGAAGACATTCAGAGCAGCGCATATAGAGACATTCAGGGCAGTGCATGGAGAGACATTCAACTAACGAGGGAAAGATTCAGCTCGTGGGGATTTCCGTACTCGAGAGAATCTTCCACGATGGTGATAATAGTTTGTTCTGTCCTTGTGTGAGAATTTAGAGGCGTGTTTAATTCCCGAAAAGTGTGTTTTTATTCCGGAAAGTGCGTGAATAGAGACTTTTACTCACACCACGAAATGATCAACGTGCCAGTTTGAACGTTTCCTGGTAGCCTTTGACCACCTGCGTTGCCAGACGTGTCCCCCCCCCCTTTTTTTTATAAATTTGCCTATATGTGATTAAATATACTATTTTGCAGTTGTCTGTAAATCGACTTTACCTAAACTAACCTAGTCCAAATCTACCCTAACTTAAAAAATTAAGATTTTTTTATAAGCTTATAGGAAGTGGTAAAAACTGACGTTAAGAAACTCCCGGAAAATTAACGTAGTGAAATGATAAGTAAATGGACACAGATGTAAATAATGTGACATTTTATTGTCACATTATTTGCATCTCCAGGAGCTTTGTCATTTGTTATTGTCACATGTTAATGTGTTATTGTCACATGTTAATGTGTTATTGTCACATGTTAATGTGTTATTGTCACATGTTAATGTGTTATTGTCACATGTTAATGTGTTATTGTCACATGTTAATGTGTTATTGTCACATGTTAATGTGTTATTGTCACATGTTAATGTGTTATTGTCACTTGTTAATGTGTTATTGTCACATGTTAATGTGTTATTGTCACATGTTAATGTGTTATTGTCACATGTTAATGTGTTATTGTCACATGTTAATGTGTTATTGTCACATGTTAATGTGTTATTGTCACTTGTTAATGTGTTATTGTCACATGTTAATGTGTTATTGTCACATGTTAATGTGTTATTGTCACATTATTTCGCTCTCCAGGAGCTTTGTCAAGCCTGGAGAGCGAAACGTTGCAACAATAAAATTGAACACTAGTTGCACCTTTCACCATTTACTGAACATTTTGTCGGTAATTCTACCGTAGTGAAATATGGAGGAAAGAAAGTTTTTATTGTTGTGTCCGGAGGGGGAGAGTTTACTGGGCAACACCTCTCCTGAGACCATACCTTATTGAAGACTCCACTTCACAGCACTAATGGCTATATCAGCTCTATCTTCGTCTACTGTAACATGCAGGTATTACAGTATTTGTCGGCATATAAGGCGCACGAGCATGTAAAACGTATAAGACGATGTTTCTCAGCAATTGTAACGTAACGTTAGTAAACAACTGCTATAGCGTAACCCAAAACCTACCCTTAACAATGACCTTGAGCATATAAGGCGCAGGCTGATTTTCCAACACTTTTGGGGGGAAAAGTGCGCCTTATATGCCGGAAAATGCTAATTATTTTATTATCATATAATTATTGCAAATCCTGCATGAGCTTCTGTATAGTCTGGTCCTTTGAGTACCTGAGAGAGACCAAATTTGATCCTGATTGTAATATATCATCATTGTGGTTGTGATATCATTGTTAAATGATATCGGTGTGTTTGTGATGTCACTATTACATGATGTTAGTGTTACATGATGTCATGTCGGTGTGTCTGTGATATCACTGTTGCATGATGTCAGTGTTTGTGTTATCACTGTTACATAATGTCAGTGTGTTTGTGATGTCAGTGTTACATGATATCGGTGTGTTTGTGAAGTTACTGTTACATGATGTCAGTGCTTGTGATATCACTGTTACATGATGTCAGTGCTTGTGATATCACTGTTATATGATGCCAGTATGTGATACCACTGTTACATTATGTCAGTATGTTTTCTGATATTACTATTAGATGATGTCGCTGTGTTTGTGTTATCAATGTGCACGTGACCGCTGTGGGTTGTGACACCTCTGCAGTGAATTTTCACTCGAATTTCGAGAAAAATCAATTCTAATAACGTTAACAATTTGTCTCCACTGCAAACTATCCTTCACTGTCAACTCCCACAGTGTTTATGGTGAGCTTCCCCTTCCTTGTGTGATTTATAATTTAATTTCTCCTCTGACCCTCGTGATACTGTTTGTATCTTATGTTTTCCTTTATTTTCTGCTTCCTTTCCAGACATAGTTCTTAGTCGTGTTTTTGTTTTAATGTTCCAGTTGTATGGAATTCTTGATGAAAAAAATATCTAATTGTAGACAGTATTGTAGCAAAGGTGAAGAGCAAATTTTTATAGTAATAATATTTTGCTCCATATAGAACTTTATCAAGTCAGTGAGTTGATAAGATTCTACAGAGAGCGAAACGTTGTCACAATAAAAGCTTGCTCTACACAGGTGTCTTTTTGGAAGGATTCTTGAGATGCAGCAGTTTTAGAGGTGCAGCAAACAAAAGTAATAGAAAGATTTAGCTAAAACTAAAACTCTGAAATGAATAGCTTTTCGTCGTGTTGTAGTTAGTAATTCAAAGGCTGGTAGATACTCAGGGTGAGAACTGACATGTGCCTCATGTTGGGTTTAGCAGTCTGGGCTGTCGAGCACATACGAGACCACCGTAATGCTCTTAAGTTTGCTGGTTGCCTGCCTTGCAAGATTCAATGCATGGTTCTTATAGAGGGCAACGACACGACTGGCTTTGCAACTTTCCTGCCTCAAGAACCCTGTCGTGTCTAATATTCAAAGGTGTGTATAGTGTTGCTTGTACTACCTCCTCATCTTATCCATTCATTTAGGAGGGTCAAGTCCTTGTAGGAAGATTCCTGCGTCAGAGGCCCTACTGTATCTTTCCCTAAAAACTCCGCATGGAACTTTTCACACCTCATCTAAGTCATTGATTTAGGAGGGCAGAGCCTTGGCAGGAAAATTCCTGCCTCAGGGGCCCTATTGTATCATTCCTTTAAAAGTCTGCATAGCGTTTTTCACATCTCATCTCAGTCATTCACTGAGAGGCCATTGGCTTGGTCATCTGTGGGAGACCAGTCATATAACAGGCTCTTC
>NC_091344.1:10208271-10223271 GCF_038502225.1 Cherax quadricarinatus | reverse complement strand
TAATACTAAGCAAAACACAGTGAAATATATTTGTTTCGTTAGGTTCATAATGATTTTGACGAAATTATTGCATACACAAATTTTCACTTGTCCCATATGGCAAGATGAGCGTTGCTATTTAAGCCAAGATCGCAAGTTCTGCCTATTCGGCACGACATATATATATACATGTCGTGCAGAATAGGCAGAACTTGCGATCTTGGCTTAAATAGCAACGCTCATCTTGCCATATAGACAAGCGAAAATTTGTGTATGCAATAATTTCGCCAAAGTCATTCTGAACCTAACGAAAAAAATATATTTCATTTTGTTTGTTTAGTATTAAATTATTATAAACAAATCTAAAATATATTTAGTTGGGTTAGGCTAAAAATAATTATTCTTGTTTTAATAAGGTTAGGTAAGTTTTCTAAGTTCCTTTTGGTGCAAAATTATGTTTTTTTATATCAACATTAATGAAAAAAATACATATAACTTTAAACGTATAAGAGAAAATTTTAGAAAGGACTTAATTTTAAATGAGTTGTTGCTAATTGACCATTTTTACATATTCGGCACGATATATATATATATATATATATATATATATATATATATATATATATATATATATATATATATATATATATATATATATATATATATATATATACATATATATATAAACTACCCTTCCAACCCATTTTTCAATATATATAAACTTCTTTATCAATTTATTTCTCAGTGTACAAACCTTTAGCAACACATTTGTGTGAACAAATTTCCATACCAATCCATTTCTGTGTGTATGAATCGGGTTCCTTCCTCAAGGCTACCCTAAGAGCGCATAGATACAATCACAACCTAAATTTACACCAAGAAATACCATTAAGACACACACTTTTGTATCATTAAACTCTTGGAGTCTAGTGCTGAGGTATGAAAGTCACCCAATTAATTCTCGTCTCGAACCAGTTAATATTAATCATGACTCAGGTGTTGGGTACGACACACCTGTTCGACCTCCCCCCCCCTACCGTTACCCTCTCCAAAGCCAAGGTTGGGTAAATGGAAAGGGGAGTGAAAGGGGAAATACCTGGTGCGGTACGACCCACTTCCTTCCCCTACACTTAGCTCACTGGTCGTGGTCAGTGGTTGTTTGTAGGAGGAAGCAGGTAATGACTCTCACCGGTTTGTTTTTGCCTTGCCTTCCTACCTATCTATTTGCCTATCTACCTAACCTTTCTAACTACTTAGTTACTTACCTACTTACCTATTTACCTACTTAACCTTCTTACCTACCTACTTACTGCTTCTCGCTTTTCCTTCTTACCTACTTCCTCACGCCTTGACTTCCTATCTACTTCCTCATGCCTTACCTAACTACCTACTTCGTTTGGCCTAGCTTACGAGCCTACTTCTTTGCTCGATCACGTCTTTATCTATCTTTTCACTTCTTTTTCCTAACCTTATCCCTAATTTCCCCCTCTCATCTCTTCACATAGCAACTAGTTGATTTCCTCCCTACTTATCTCCCCATACGTAAGTGGAAGGTTGTACAAGGACCCCCCCCCCCTATTCCGTCTTCACCCGTTCCCTCCCCTACCCTCCTCATCATTCCCCATCCCTTCATTCCCCTCCCTTCCCCTCCCTTCCCCTCCCTTCCCCTCCCTTCCCCTCCCTTCCCCTCCCTTCCCCATTCTTCCCCTACCTTCCACTATCCCGTTTCTTTTAGGATTAGAGTGCCTTGCTTTTGAGTCCTTCCTGTTCCCTTAGGAATTCCACTCAGTGTTTTCCTTGCTTCTCCTTTCGTTTTCCCCCCTTTCCTGTTATTTTGTATTTCTTCTCTCTTCCTAATTTAGAAGCCTTACAGTCCTTCTGTTGCGTTGCAGGAGAGCTCTCTGTTATTTGTTAGAAGGCTCAATTACCACTTGTTTTCTACAAGTTGGTGAGAGGAGCCACTTGTTGTCCGCGCTCTACGTGTTCAACTTGCTTCTCCAGACACAATTTCGTTTCGCTATTCCTCCGCTCATTCTTCAGACTCTTCTAGTTTCCGCAGTTCCATCTTTTGTTGTATCTTATTTCAACCTGTTCTCCCACGAGTTGAAACTCGTGCAGGTTTAAGCGTTTCCAGGTGACGCTCGTTCTCTGCTTTGCCAGACATGTAGAGGATGTTTCTTATTTGTAGTTATATGTACGTTTTAGTAGGTTTTACAATATAGTCTTACTAAACCTAGTCGAACCTAACTAAATCTAACCTAAACTAATCTAACATAATCTAGTACAACCATACCTAACTTAAAATAAAGAACATAATATTTGTAAGGTTACAGGAAGAACTATGAAACTGACGCTGAGAAGTTCCTACAAAATTTTATATAAAAATGAGTCTTTTATATATATATATATATATATATTTATATATATATATATATATATATATATATATATATATATATATATATATATATATATATATATATATATATATATATATATATATATATATATAATTTACCAAACCGCGGCAGGCCAGGGTTCGACCCCACGAAACATTGTTCCGACTCAAGAGACCACACAATGTACATATCACCTTATCCATTCCTCCTTCGATCCTACAAACATGAACCGGAGTTTGGTAAATGATAGTAAATAATATATATATATATATATATATATATATATATATATATATATATATATATATATATATATATATATATATATATATATATACATTTTATATACAATATAAAATATTTGTGTATATAATGCATATGTATATATACATATAGAGTGCTGTGGTAAATAGACAGACCACCTGTAGATGAGGAGGGTGATTCTTCCTACGTTGCTATGATGTATGCCTGAAATTTTCTGGGATGCTCGCCATCTGTTACTTGCCACAGGAGGAGGCTGGGGAAGGAAGACCTAATGAAGGGAAGGCTAGAGAAGGGAAAGACTCGGGAAAAGAAAAGCTGAGAGAGAGGAAGGGCGAGGATGGGGGGAGAGGGGATAAGAGTACGAAAAATAACCCACAAAGAGGAGAGAGAAGCTTATGACAACGTTTAGGTCTGACATAGACCATTGACAAGTCACACTAACATAGGAGGTTAGGAAACCAGTATATATAGGAGTGGGGGGAGGGACGGAACAAAGAGAGGAAGAAAGAAGTGGATAAGTAGAGGTAGAAATAGCAGTGGTGGTAATAAGTAGGGAGAGTTGTAGAGCTGAGACAAGATACAGAAAGCGAGGCAATAATAGTAGAATTAGTAATGGCATGGAGGTAGTAGAAGTTGTAGTAGCAGTAGTCGAAGTAAAAGTGGAGTAAACCTAAGGACAAGCAAAGGAAGCGACGGAAAGAGAAACTGGCAGACGAAAATATTCATCAGTAACAAGAACCAAAGAACAAGAAAGGGGAAGTGAGGGCAAAAAAAACATAAACACTGAGGTATATAACATGAAAAACTGAGTCATAACTGCGTCACGCAGGTATATCTCAGGTTTAGTGACCTTGTGGGATCAAATATAAGCAGAAACGACCTATATTATCCACTGGACACAATGGGAAGAAAATCCAGCGCATACGAGATAAATCTAAGCCCTAAAAACATCTCAGATGCATAAAAACGGAAAATAATATATATATATATATATATATATATATATATATATATATATATATATATATATATAATATATATATATATATATATATATATATATGTATATATATATATATATATATATATATATATATATATATATATATATATATATATATATATATATATCTATATATATATATATATATATATATATAAATATATATATATAAATTTTAATTTTTTATACATCTGAGATGTTTTAGGGCTTAAATTAATAAAAACTTTCAATTAATTAACTACACTGTAACTCTGGGACCTATACATTGCATACAATGCAAAAATTTATCTATACATCTATTTTGGGTAAAGAACAAAAAGACACAATACCATGACTGGAACAATATACAAATAACCTTCACATTGGAGAGAAAAGTTTATGACGACGTTTCGGTCCTACAAGTCAGTCCAAATCGGACCGAAAAGTCGTCATAAGATTCTCTCTCGAGTGTGAGGATTATTTGTGTATTTTCGGCGTTCCAGCGTGATAATACCCTTGGCCCTTCAAAGATTTTAATCGGGCACTGGACCACAGCCCCACTCTCTTACCTTACATATTTATTTATTAAGCTCAAGAAGTAGTGGAGGCTTGATCCTCCGTCCACTGATCGTTGGACGGATGCGCTACTCTTACAGGGTTTCCCCGCATCTATAAGCCGGATCCAAACACTCTCCGCTCATTTGTCAGCGTTCATAAGTTCTTACCTATAACGTTACACTTACTGATGGGTTACCTAAATGTGGTCAGAATTAATTTGTCTAGTAATCTGAGTTCAGTTTCAAGCCTTTTTTCCACACCATCCAATGACATGGAAGAGTAAAGACGGAATTAAAACTGAACCTACTACCTTTTCCAGTTCATTTATCAAGGCACATCAAAGCCTTCGAAACTCAAACTCATTTATTTATTCTCAGATTCATTTATTATGTCAGTAAATTATTTGACACAGTCGATGATTTGAAGTACATTACTTTTTTAAAGTCAGACAGTGAGATTAACACAGTAAGGTACAGGTGAGGTTAGAACCCATGGCAAGTGAGCCGTAAAACTTGAGCTAGAGTCCGTCACTTCCACGCTGATGGGAGATTCATATGTAAAAACTTGCATTTGTGGTCACAGTGGTGGCCCATGCTAACCTTCCTGTAGTGTATAAATGCGCCTAGTTGGATGAATCGTATTGCAGGCAGGTGGTCCAGTGGTTTCCGCACTGGCCTGGAGTTTTACGACTCACTTGCCATGGGTTCTAACCCCATCTTTTCCGTTGTTTGTTTCTAGTCGTGTTATTACGATTTCGTGAGACATGATTGGTACGTGGCGCGTCTTGGGCAAGACTAATACAAAAAAAAAAGGATTATGGCTTAGTAATTCCACTTTACGTTTCGATCGTCCTGGACCATTATCAAGTCGCTAGTGATATTGAAATTTTTCCCAGGAGGGACCGAAACGTCGGTTAAAGTTTCTCCTTCTAGTTGTGTGTTAACAGTGTGTTGTTCCAGCCACGGTATTTTGCATGTGATTTATATTCTCATTGATGTCGTTGTAAAGGAGAGATTGTGAAGTATAATGAAACCATCGTGTAAAAAGAAGAGAGAGTCCTGCTAAGGCTGTCAGCTTCAACTGGGCCCTTCCAGGAGGGATGCTGGTGAAACGTTCTTGATACTTGGAATTACAGCCATGTTTCCCTTAATTGAATCAAGCCTGACTGTTTTCCGTCTTTCATGCACTGTATGACCCTATTCGGGCCTGTCTCTTTCCTATATACTACTACTAGTACCTACTACTATTACTACTGATAATAATAACAGCTTCAGCCAAGTTTATAATCAACTCCTTCGTCAGAAGCGGACACCTTGACCAGTGATCACCATTTACCTCTCATACAGAATAGGTTAGTGACACTCTGTGGGAGTTCTCACCATGAAATTCTCAAACAGGACATGATAGCCATCCTTTGCCGGTGTTCCCATCGTGTAATTCTAACACATTATTCTGTGTGAGAATTACTTGGTGGGAACACTAGCAGAGTGTGTCTGTCCAATTGTACATGAGCCACACACTGCGGGTGTTCCCACCTTGTAACTCTCGTATACACCCTGGTAGATTCAGGTGTTCCAACCATTTATTCTCATTTATAATAGTTACGTTCACTATAAACTGCGGGTGTTCCCACCATATACCTCATCCAGACTGGGATAATCTCACACGCTGGATGTACCCACCATGTGAATACTAGAATTGGGTAGAAGGGCACTGCTGATGTATCTAAGTTTGTTAGAGTTTAAAAACTAAGTTCTTGTGTGTTTGTTTTTCAGGTCCGCCCACCACCATCATGGTCAACATGAACGTCCGCTCCATGGGACCCTTCTCCGAGAAACAAGAGGTAAGAGTACAGCCTCCTGCTGCGTCTCCTTCAGTGTCTTAAGATTAGAGTGTTCCTCTTCGTGATGGTCTCTACATCATGCTGAATTATATATTTGTTTTCCAGGAAGCAAATATTCACAAAATAACAAGATTTTGGTGAGTTACGATCTAATCGTGCTTGTGTGACCATGTTCGTGAAATTGATTTAGTTGATGGAATTGACGCCCTTTGGATGACACCTAAACACCATCATCAATCATACATGACTGCACAAGACAGTAAATAAGTGTAAGTTTCAGGCCTATTGACTGTACGTGGGTCATTAGGATTGGAATTTACTTATATACTAAAAACATAACTTGGAATACTGTTTATTCATATGAAATCTATCCTGTGTTGTGTTATATTTAAGTGACTTATAATCTCGTCCATTAAATACTACCCGAGGTGAACGACCTAGAATACAGTTAATCAGATAGTGCATAGTGGAGCTACAGATTGCTATTAGTCGTAGCTTCGGATGAAAGCCACAGTGACATGCCCAAAGGCACCAGCATCATCAAATGCAACTACGTATCTTTGATTCATTCAGTGACATACACTGCGTAGTGGAGATGTTCAACAAATCAGCTGCAGATATACGACCTTTCCAAAACCAAAATTATTGTCAGGTAGTAACTATTGGTGGAAAAGTATGATGAGTAAGACACACGTGCAATAGTTGAATATCTTAAAACGTTTCGCCTTCATAATAGGTTTATTCAGTTAAATACAGAGTCAGCAGGAGTAGCAGCGAAGATAAGATGAAGTAATTAGTGGTCAGTCTCTCAGCTTGAAGGAATTACAACCTCAAATACTATTTCTCCAAGGCTGGTGGACTGATTACATCTTTACTTCGCTGCTGCTCCTGCTGACTCTATATCTGACTGAAGAAGCCTACTGTGTAGGAGAAACGTTTCAAGATTCCCAACTGTCACACTTGTGTCTTACTCACCAATTTTAAGCATGGAAACGTGTAATTGGCTTTCGCTTTCTCGTGTCATTTTTATTAGTGATCAATTGCAGTGACTCTGGCCTGTATAGTTGCTTTTTAATGAGAGACAACCAGGTTCGATTGGAGGACAGGGGAGGTAGTTTCAATATCTTGCATTAAGGTTCCTTTACCAATGTATAAGGCATCTACTTTGATGGGTTAGCAAATGGTGATGGAAATATATTCTTAGATAAATAAGCAAGTTGATCCTTCACCAAACACTCAGTTGTGGAGTCAACTCTTCCTGATTCTACTTTATTTATTCTCTGATTTGTTGCTCTTTCTCACCTGTTTTTCCTTCACTTGCTCTCTCTCTCACTCTCTTTCACTCTCCTTTCAGCTCTCTCTAGTGACCATACTCTTATACTTGAAAAGAGTGGCACCTGTACACCAAAACTTAGTGTTGGCACTGCTCTGGACACCTCGGGCACAGTGCCACTACGACGACAACACGCTGAGTCTTATCTAACTTATGTGTTTCCTTTTAGTCTCCTGATGTTACTGCCTCGTTGTGTACCTCTTTATCTTGTCCTCAAGTCATTTCATTTAAAATCTTGTAATATATGTAATTTCTCCTCTTCCTTCTTCGGGCGTCTTCCCATCGAGGGAAGACGCTCTTGATGGGATCCTGAGTCAAGGAACTGATGATATCCTTTATATTCCACGAATCAGTTCACAAATAACCCAAAGCCTTGGAGAGAAAGTATTTACGTTCCAGTCCGTCCAAGGTAATTGTCATATCTGTAAGCGCTGTTGTAAATAATTCCATACCATCGGATCAAACCTAGCCACTTCCCAGTCCCCAGGTGCCCCATAACCCTTATGGATTTAGAGCTTTCCCATAAATCTAACGATAATAATAGTAATAATAATAAAACCATTAATAATAAATATAAGAAAAATATTAATACAAAAGTACTACTACTACCAATAATAATAATAATAAGTAGAAGAAAAATATTAATGCAATAATAATAATAATAATAATAATATTAATAATAATAATAATAATAATAATAATAATAATAATAATGATGATAATAATAATAATAATAATAATAATAATAATAATAATAATAATAATAATAATAATAATAATAATAATAATAATAATAATGATAATAATAATAATAATAATAATAATAATAATAATAATAATAATAATAATAATAATAATAATGATAATAATAATAATAATAATAATAATAATAATAATAATAATAATAATAATAATAATAATAATGATAATAATAATAATAATAATAATAATAATAATAATAATAATAATAATAATAATAATAATAATAATAATAATAATAATAATGATAATAATAATAATAATAATGATAATAATAATAATAATAATAATAATAATAATAATAATAATAATAATAATAATAATAATAATGATAATAATAATAATAATAATAATAATAATAATAATAATAATAATAATAATAATAATAATCATGTACACTATCACTATGAATGTTTGTGATTTTACTTGTAGTCGAGGTGGGGAAGGACTAAGGAAAGGAATGGAGCAACAAGGAATAGCGAACTGATTAAGTTCATTAGCTAGACTTTCAAGTCTAAGCATCAGGCCTCAAACGCTGCATCATCGGCAAAACCCAACTGTGATTAATTCCCACTACGAATCGTATTCGCTGACTTTCCGTCCCACAACTCTCCCATCAACTCATCTTTAAATATTTTAAACAACGATGATCAGGGCCTCCGGCTCAAAGTTTTTTTTTTCCCTGATTCAATTTTGTCCTGGCGTCCGCTCTCCTTCAATTTTTTTTATTTTTTTTTTTAGCTGAAAAACAATTTTTTATATACTTTTATTCTAGTCAGTGCGACCACACCTGGCTTCTCCCACACCTGGCTTCTCCCACACCTGGCTTCTCCCACACCTGGCTTCTCCCACACCTGGCTTCTTCCACACCTGGCTTCTCCCACACCTGGCTTCTCCCACACCTGGCTTCTCCAACACCTGGCTTCTCCCACACCTGGCTTCTCCCACATCTGGCTTCTCCCACACCTGGCTTCTCCCACACCTGGCTTCTCCCACACCTGGCTTCTCTCACACCTGGCTTCTCCCACACTTGGCTTCTCCCACACCTGGCTTCTCCCACACCTGGCTTCTCCCACACCTGGCTTCTCCCACACTTGGCTTCTCCCACACTTGGCTTCTCCCACACTTGGCTTCTCCCACACCTGGCTTCTCCCACACTTGGCTTCTCCCACACCTGGCTTCTCCCACACCTGGCTTCTCCCACACCTGGCTTCTCCCACACCTGGCTTCTCCCACACCTGGCTTCTCCCACACCTGGCTTCTCCCACACCTGGCTTCTCCCACACCTGGCTTCTCCCACACCTGACTTCTCCCACATCTGGCTTCTCCCACACCTGGCTTCTCTCACACCTGGTTTCTCCCACACCTGGCTTCTCCCACACTTGGCTTCTCCCACACCTGGCGTCTCCCACACCTGGCTTCTCCCACACTTGGCTTCTCCCACACTTGGCTTCTCCCACACCTGGCTTCTCCCACACCTGGCTTCTCCCACACCTGGCTTCTCCCACACCTGGCTTCTCCCACACCTGGCTTCTCCCACACCTGGCTTCTCCCACACCTGGCTTCTCCCACACCTGGCTTCTCCCACACCTGGCTTCTCCCACACCTGGCTTCTCCCACACCTGGCTTCTCCCACACCTGGCTTCTCCCACACCTGGCTTCTCCCACATCTGGCTTCTCCCACACCTGGCTTCTCCCACACCTGGCTTCTCCCACACCTGGCTTCTCTCACACCTGGCTTCTCCCACACATGGCTTCTCCCACACGTGGCTTCTCCCACACCTGGATTCTCCCACACCTGGCTTCTCCCACACTTGGCTTCTCTCACACTTGGCTTCTCCCACACTTGGCTTCTCCCACACCTGGCTTCTCCCACACTTGGCTTCTCCCACACCTGGCTTCTCCCACACTTGGCTTCTCCCACACCTGACTTCTCCCACACCTGGCTTCTCCCACACCTGGCTTCTCCCACACCTGACTTCTCCCACACTTGGCTTCTCCCACACCTGACTTCTCCCACACCTGGCTTCTCCCACACCTGGCTTCTCCCACACCTGACTTCTCCCACACTTGGCTTATCCCACACCTGACTTCTCCCACACCTGGCTTCTCCCACACTTGGCTTCTCCCACGCCTGGCTTCTCCAACACCTGGCTTCTCCCACACCTGGCTTCTCTCACACCTGGCTTCTACCACGCCTGGCTTCTACCAAGCCTGGCTTTTCCCACAACTGATTTCTTCCACACCTATCTTTTCCCACACCTGTGTTCTCCCACACCTGGTTTCTCTCACACCTGGCTTCTCTCACACCTAGCTTCTCCCACACCTGGTTTCTCCCACACATGGTTTCTCCCACACCTGGCTTCTCTCACACCTAGCTTCTCTCACACCTGGTTTCTCCCACACATGGTTTCTCCCACACCTGGTTTCTCCCACACCTGGCTTCTCTCACACCTGGCTTCTCTCATACCTAGCTTCTCCCACACCTGGTTTCTCCCACACCTGGTTTCTCCCACACACGACTTCTCTCACACCTAGCTTCTCCCACACCTGGCTTCTCCCACACCTGGCTTCTCCCACACCTGGCTTCTCCCACACCTGGCTTCTCCCACACCTGGTTTCTCCCACACCTGGTTTCTCCCACACCTGGTTTCTCCCACACCTGGTTTCTCCCACACCTGGCTTCTCTCACACCTAGCTTCTCCCATACCTTGCTTCTCCTACACCTGGCTTCTTTCAAACCTTTCTTCTCTCACACCTAGCTTCTCTCACACCTGGCTTCTTTCACACCTGTCTTCTCCCACACCTGGCTTCTCCCACACCTGGCTTCTCCCACACCTGGCTTCTTTCACACCTCGCTTCTCCCACACTTCGCCTCTACCACACTTCCCCTCTCTATACTTCACTTCTCCCACACCTTCTACTTCACTTCTCTTACACATATCTCACTTCAATCGTCCTAATTTTCTATACAAAAATTCCTTTTTTCCTTCATTTTTTTTAGACAGTTAGTGATATTTAATCCTTCATATACACAGCTCTTGCGATTTTTGTCGCCCCTTCCACTTTGGCTCCCCGAGCCAGTACCAGTTTGGTTCAACCCCCCTTCCCCTTCCTCCCTTAATCCTGCCCTCACCATGGTGACTTCACATATTCTTGTTTTAGGCCTACTTTTAATGAAAAATAATTCCCCACATACACTAAGCTGAACTTACTTTCCTCATAAAGGCTATACTGATTTTCAGTATCGTACAACCTTTTCCATACTTTTGCAACATCTGCCACATTGCACACGTAGCCAGCATCTCATATGTTTTTTTAAATAAATGAATGTAACAATTCTTACCTTCATCCAAATATTGTTCCTCAGTGCAAATGCTTGATTTACTCTTCCCATATACTAATTCCTAAATTCTCCTTATTTCCTCGTAACTCTACTCTCGATTTTACCACTAACTCTCACAAATATTTTTTTCTCAGTAGGGTTATTCCACAATAATTATCCAGTGTCTTGTCTCCTTTTCTCATATATATAAAAGATTCTTATCTGAGAAACAACCCGCACATTCAAAAAACCGACTGCAAAATTTCATACATTTGTTTTTTTAGGCAATTTGTGTGGAAGTTACCAGCCGCTGGTTTCTTGACTTGTAGCTGTCTTCTACAACCTGTCTCCTACAACCTGTCTCCTACAGCCTGTCTTCCACAACCTGTCTCCTACAACCTGTCTTCTACAACCTGTCTCCTACAATCTGTCTTCTACAACCTGTCTTCTACAACCTGTCTCCTACAACCTGTCTTCTACAACCTGTCTTCTACAATCTGTCTTCTACAGCCTGTCTTCTACAGCCTGTCTTCCACAACCTGTCTTCTACAACCTGTCTTCTACAACCTGTCTCCTACAATCTGTCTTCTACAGCCTGTCTTCTACAACCTGTCTTCTACAACCTGTCTTCTACAACCTGTCTTCTACAACCTGTCTTCTACATCCTGTCTTCTACAGCCTGTCTTCTACAACCTGTCTTCTACAGCCTGTCTTCTACAACCTGTCTTCTACAGCCTGTCTTCTACAACCTGTCTTCTACAACCTGTCTCCTACAACCTGTCTTCTACAACCTGTCTTCTACAGCCTGTCTTCTACAACCTGTCTTCTACAACCTGTCTCCTACAACCTGTCTTCTACAACCTGTCTTCTACAACCTGTCTTCTACAACCTGTCTTCTATAACCTGTCTTCTACAACCTGTCTTCTACATCCTGTCTTCTACAGCCTGTCTTCTACAATCTGTCTTCTACAACCTGTCTTCTACAACCTGTCTTCTACAGCCTGTCTTCTACAACCTGTCTTCAACAACCTGTCTTCTACAACCTGTCTTCTACAACCTGTCTTCTACAACCTGTCTTCTACAACCTGTCTTCTACAACCTGTCTTCTACATCCTGTCTTCTACAGCCTGTCTTCTACAATCTGTCTTCTACAACCTGTCTTCTACAACCTGTCTTCTACAGCCTGTCTTCTACAACCTGTCTTCAACAACCTGTCTTCTACAACCTGTCTTCTACAACCTGTCTTCTACAACCTGTCTTCTACAACCTGTCTTCTACAACCTGTCTCCTACAACCTGTCTCCTACAACCTGTCTTCTACAACCTGTCTTCTACAACCTGTCTTCTACAACCTGTCTTCTACAACCTGTCTTCTACAACCTGTCTTCTACAGCCTGTCTTCTACAACCTGTCTTCTACAACCTGTCTTCTACAGCCTGTCTTCTACAACCTGTCTTCTACAACCTGTCTTCTACAGCCTGTCTTCTACAACCTGTCTTCTACAACCTGTCTTCTACAACCTGTCTTCTACAACCTGTCTTCTACAGCCTGTCTTCTACAACCTGTCTTCTACAACCTGTCTTCTACAACCTGTCTTCTACAACCTGTCTCCTACAATCTGTCTTCTACAACCTGTCTTCTACAACCTGTCTCCTACAACCTGTCTTCTACAACCTGTCTTCTACAACCTGTCTTCTAGAGCCTGTCTTCTACAGCCTGTCTTCTACAACCTGTCTTCTACAACCTGTCTTCTACAACCTGTCTTCTACAGCCTGTCTTCTACAGCCTGTCTTCTACAACCTGTCTTCTACAGCCTGTCTTCTACAACCTGTCTTCTACAACCTGTCTTCTACAGCCTGTCTTCTACAACCTGTCTTCTACAACCTGTCTTCTACAACCTGTCTTCTACAACCTGTCTTCTACAACCTGTCTTCTACAGCTTGTCTTCTACAACCTGTCTTCTACAACCTGTCTTCTACAACCTGTCTTCTACAACCTGTCTTCTACAGCTTGTCTTCTACAACCTGTCTTCTACAACCTGTCTTCTACAACCTGTCTTCTACAGCTTGTCTTCTACAACCTGTCTTCTACAACCTGTCTTCTACAACCTGTCTTCTACAGCTTGTCTTCTACAACCTGTCTTCTACAACCTGTCTTCTACAACCTGTCTTCTACAACACGCAATGTTTACACAGGAAGAATTGTAACCCACTTCGCAATGAAATTGAAAATAAACATTACAAGGGCAAAAATTATTAATAAATTCATAAGAAAATTCAGATGAGTGTTTATTCATCCTTGTAAAGAGCCGTCAAATTTTCCAGCGATTTGTCAGAGAATGGTTAGTGTTTTTGACTTTGTTGTAGCTTCTCGCATTCGACTCCAGACACACACACACACGCGCACACACACACACACACACACACACACACACACACACACATACACACACACACAGATATACATATATATATATCTATATATATAAATATATAATATATATATATATATATCTATATATAATATATACTATATAGTATATATATATATTAAAATATTTATTATTATATATATATATATTATATATATGTATAGTATATATATATATTATATATATATATATATAGAATATATATATATATATAGTAATATATATATATATATATATATATACATATATATATAAGTCATATACCATCCTTCCATTCTCTTATCTCCATTCAGTTACCTAAATCTCTCATTTTCACTCTCTGCTTATATTCTTCCCTTCCATTACTTATAATTTCCTTATCTATGTCCCTCCTCGCACCTGCTCTTTCTCTCTATTCCTGTTCTCTCTCTAATCTTCCAACACTCTCTCAATCTAATTTTTCCCCACATTCTCTCTCTCTCTTTCCTCTCTAATCTCCAACACTCTCTCTCTCTCTCTCTCTCTCTCTCTCTCTCTCTCTCTCTCTCTCTCTCTCTCTCTCTCTCTCTCTCTCTCTCTCTCTCTCTCTCTCTCTCTCTCTCTTTTTCTCTCTCTCTCCACCCCATAATCCCAGTAGCAATATTGGTTACCGTGGAAGTGGCGGCCAGATCACCATCACAATTCAATTTACCTGGGCGTGTAGAGGCGATGGTTGTCACATTCTCTGAACTCTCTCTCTCTCTGCTGTCATATTTATGTTTGTGCTGTCGTTTAACAATAGTAGAGAGTAGGATGAGGCACTCTATACTCTGTATATATATATATATATATATATATATATAAAATATATATATATATATATATATATATATATATATATATATATATATATATATATATATATATATATATATATATATATATATATATATATATATATTTCTATTCCAATAGGGTCGGAGACCCTTGGAGCATAGGGGCAAGTGTGCTCTAAAGTTCCTCAAAGAGCTGGGTGAAAAGTTCATCATAGAAACCAAGGACACAGGGCGACCAGTTCCTCTTTCAGAGACTCAGTATTGCGATCCAGAGAGGAAATGCCTGCAGCATTCTGGGCACATGGCCCACCTGCCGGGGAGCTGGACGAAGTAT
>NC_091344.1:10198271-10203271 GCF_038502225.1 Cherax quadricarinatus | reverse complement strand
AAGTGCCACACTTGGATCCACTTCGAGGACAGCGTGAAACAAGCTTTTATGCCACAAGACGGGCAGAAAGCAGCAGCTTCACTATGGCTGTACCCTTCTCCAGAACATCACTCCATCTGAGATCATATATACCCAGGATGACTCGAGTATGGAACACATTTGTACAGCATAATGATGTCAACGAGATAAAGTCAGTTGATCAAATGAAAATGCTGGCCCACAGATGGCTCCAATTTCATCCTGTTCCCTACTTGTATGTCTCATAACAATAAAAATGCTCTCAAATGAGCTTATGTAGGTAACAGCTCTTAGCTTGCCAATAAAGTTAGGAATCCTTAACCTGTAAATAGCTTGTCAATAAAGCTAGGGATCCTTAACCTTGTCAAACCCTGTGTATAAAAAAAAATTAGATTTAGATCCAGGGTTCCTCAAAGTGGTTAATATCGACCCTTAATCGACGGGGTGAACACATAGCTGGTAGTGAAAAGAGGGTCAGTACGTCGTTCAAGTTGGTTTTAGCCATGGAAGTGCAATTCTATCTAAGCAGGGGAACAGACTGAATCTGGATGAGCTTGGTGACTTACGACTTAAACTCACCAATCATCAACCATGTAGCAGGGCCCTTGTTGATGATTATCAGATATATCCTTCCTATTAATGATATCAACAGTTTCAGTAAACGAGGGGTATGTTAAATCTTATTTTTTTCAGAATTTAAATATTACCAATTTCTTTTCAAAAGGCAGAGAAAGTTGTATCAAGCAAGTCCATGGTCGACAGGAATATAATAGAATCAGGTTTCATAAAAAGCAGTCTTGAAAATAATATGAATATTTCTTTTGGTGCATATAAATTGGACTCATTTATAACTAATAAAATTTGGAAAGAATTTAGTGATACATTAGACAAGTAAAAAATCTTAATGCTTTGGTAGAGTATCGGGTGTGTTTCACAGAGTCGGGTGTTGTAAGGCGACGTGCTTGTGAGGTGTAGTCTTGCCCCTTTATATGCCTTTTTGTTAATGTTTTGCTTTTTATAGTTCCTTGATAATGTGAGAAGTCACGAATGCGCTTAATATTTCACTATTTTCTGATAGTGGTTTTATTGCATATTGTGATATTACCTGTTTACTGTGATCTTATTGCATTACCTATTTTTATGAAGTCATTATTATTATTATTATTATTATTATTATTATTATTATTATTATTATTTTTATTATTAGTAGTAGTAGTAGTATTATTCGTAGTCCTATTAGCTAAAGTCCTATTTTATTAAATTATTTTCCAATAATATATGTTTGAAGATCAATGAGAAATCGGAAACTACACAAAGGTGTAGATAAGCTGAAAGTTTGGAGACTTTTGAGATAGTCAGATGCTGGTCAGCCTTGTGGCTTTTCCACAGACTCATTACTTCTCATCAATCACGTTCATCGTTTTTCATCATCTAAGAGAACCAGAAAAGTTAGTTACAGTGTCCAGAGAATCTTAAGGAACTCAACAAGCTTCCCTCATTCTCTATAACTTTCCTTGCTTCAACTACACCATGAAAAATTATGAAAGAGAATAGCCAGTAGTGGTAATTAGTTTGACTTGCTTCTTCAATACGCTGACGGAGCTAATATTATATAATTAGAACGTTCCTAAATATATTCCGGCACTTAGAAATGGATGGTCTTTAGGATGGGGATGGATGTTTGATGCCTGTGTCTGTGATAACTAGTGTAGTGAAAGCTAAAATGACTAATATTACACACACACACACACACACACACACACACACACACACACACACACACACACACACACACACACACACACACACACACACACACACACACACAGACACACACACACACACACACACACACACACACACACACACACACACACACACACACACACACACACACACACACACACACACACACACACACACACACACACACACACACACACACATATGCTGCATTTTTTGAACTATGGGACGGGGCTCGCCTCTGGCAAAACACTGATGGAGTAAATAATAATAAAAGTGTTTTTTCTTTTACATATTAAATGTATATATATATATATATATATATATATATATATATATATATATATATATATATATATATATATATATATATATATATATATATATATATATACATATATATATATATATATATATATATATATATATATATATATATATATATATATATATATATATATATATATATATATATATATATATATACATATATATATATATATATATATATATATATATATATATATATATATATATATATATATATATATATATATATATATATATATATATATATATATATATATATATATATATATATATATATATATATATATATATATATATATATATATATATATATGAGGAAAAGAGCGATAGTGCATTGGTTAATTGAATATAGGTTAACTGTTTTGAAAAAAAATCATGTAATCAGAAAGACAAACTGGATATGTCGGCCAACAGTTTTTTTTTATTATTTTTCCAAATAGTGAGTCATATCACATGCGTTCATGCGTGCATACATACATACATACATATATATATATACATGCATACATACATACATATTTACATACATACATACACACATACATACATACATACATACATACATACATACATACATACATACGTACATACATACATACATACATACATATATAAATACATGCATACATATATACATACATATGCGTCTGTGTATGCGAGTGTATGTTGGTGCTACAGCAACACATTAAAACATGAAAGAATGGCAATACCAGAGCGAGCTCATTCCCTTAAAAGTAATCACTCGTCTCCCTCGAAGTACCATAAAACGTGGGATATATGAAGCAACTGTGTTACTGCGGGTCCTTCCCTTCCCATGCTTTAGGGCAGTTAGTTGAATTACTTGAATTATAGTGTATATTTTTTTTGTAAAGTGCTTTTCCAGTGGATACGGTGTTCCCCTGGTGTCTTTACCAAACGTGCTGTTGGTAAAAGGAGATAAAAACTCCAGGAGCTCTCAGGGTCTACATATTATCTGTCTCCGCCTGCCGGTCTCTCTCACTCTTGATCGGATCTACCTGGATTTCCTGCTCATTTCTGCAACATTGCAAGCTACTGATGATGTGTTGAGTGTTATACGAAAGGCCTAAAGCTATCATTCAACTCCTCCGGGGTTGTTCTGAGCATATATGTATATATATATATATATATATATATATATATATATATATATATATATATATATATATATATATATATATATATATATATATATATATATATATATATATATATATATATATATATATATATATATATATATATATATATATATATATATATATATATATATATATATATATATATATATATATATATACATAATCAGGTGATAGTGACTAGAAATCTTCTTACGGTTTTCGGCGACAAGTGAAACACGATTATAAAGAATCATTTCTGAAGCATGACATAATTATGTAAGAACGTTAGCATCTTACAAGAGACGCTAATATCCAAGAGAAGCCACAACAATGAAAACAAATAAGCGGGTATAAATGACTGCTTGATTCCTGTAAGTCTCAATAGAACCTTTTTAGTTCAGGTAGTGAAGGAGGGAGGACATGAGATGGCTCTTTAATGACAGCGATGGGTTCTTGAGCTAAGAAATTGTTGCTATCGTTGGCACGCTGTGATCCCATACGGATTTAACGTTTACCCCCGAGAATTTCATAGACAGTTTATCGCAAAATGAAGCATTCCTCATCCTAGACTCATGAGAGGAGGAAACAAGCTTCAGTCAGAGCCTTGGGCGATTTGGGCTGATGCGTAGCCTCTGTAACTCCCTCATAATAAGCCGTATTATAAGCTATCAACGTAATCTCCAAATTCCTTTGAAATCAGACCCTTACGTGAAAAAATCCTCAGGAACGATTGTGTTAGAAAATTACTTAATCTTCAACGAAATCGCTTAATCTTCTAAAAATAACGTATTTGGAGCATGATACTTTCCAGGATGAAAGATCTCAGACACCCACCTCAGACAAGCATCTCAGACACCCACTTCAGACAAGCATCTCAGACACCCACCTCAGACAAGCATCTCAGACACCCACCTCAGACAAGCATCTCAGACACTCACCTCAGACAAGCATCTCAGACACCCACCTCAGACAAGCATCTCAGACACCCACCTCAGCCAAGCATCTCAGACACCCACCTCAGACAAGCATCTCAGACACTCACCTCAGACAAGCATCTCAGACACTCACCTCAGACAAGCATCTCAGACACTCACCTCAGACAAGCATCTCAGACACCCACCTCAGACAAGCATCTCAGACACTCACCTCAGACAAGCATCTCAGACACTCACCTCAGACAAGCATCTCAGACACTCACCTCAGACAAGCATCTCAGACACTCACCTCAGACAATCATCTCAGACACTCACCTCAGACAAGCATCTCAGACACTCACCTCAGATAAGCATCTCAGACACTCACCTCAGACAAGCATCTCAGACACTTACCTCAGACAATCATCTCAGACACTCACCTCAGACAAGCATCTCAGACACTCACCTCAGACAAGCATCTCAGACACTCACCTCAGACAAGCATCTCAGACACTCACCTCAGACAAGCATCTCAGACACTCACCTCAGACAAGCATCTCAGACACTCACTTTAGAAAAGCACTGCAAAGAGGCATCGCTGACCACCATTTCTATACGTATTTACAACTAGTAACACACTGGAAAATAAGCTAGCCGATGTTTCTGTCCTCACTGAGCCACTGTCAACTCATTCTTGCGGAATAATAATGGTTTAGCAAGTTGCGAAACGTACTCTAGTGTTTTGTACTCTGCGTCTGCTAGTTATGATTTTTTCCAGATTGGGAAATGTCATTTAGTCTCCTTGTATATATGTAAAAATTTAATTGGTGTCCTAAAGTGTACTGAAAACTAGTCA
>NC_091344.1:10168271-10195771 GCF_038502225.1 Cherax quadricarinatus | reverse complement strand
CTTCGAGTTTACAGAAAGTGGAAATCAGAACAATAAGAAATGTGATAGCCAGTTCTATGCTTTCTCTAATCACTATCAACAAGTCATGTGACATAAGAGATTACGTTACACTAGTGGATGTTAAAGTTACCATGTTGGTGATAACGATCATATTCATTTCGGGGTGAAGGGGGGAGGGGTAATTAATGTGTAATGAGTTTAAGTCGTTACCGGTAATACCAACTTTAGTGGTAGTTGTATATATGTGTTTGAAATGTAATATTTCACATTGTGTTAGTATTATTTAAGGTATGGTAACATTTTAGTACACTTTATCATCGCTTGTATCTGTAGCAATGTTTTATATTTTGTGGTAATGTTAGTTTAATTGGTAAATAAACATGTACATAGGTAGCCTTTGAGCTCTGTTGAACTTCAGTGTTACAATGTTCTATGTAATATTAATCGTTTGCATGTATTTAGACGACCTGGTTGAGGTGTCACTGTGTTGGATTCTTGTGTATTAATCTGTTCTGTGTATTTATACCACCTTGTATTTGCATTGCTTTAAATAAAATATAAAAAAAAGTGGATAAAACATATACAAAACGATATCATTCAACTCCCTCCGTGCTTGTTGTGCATCTTACATCGCTTGTTTGCGACTTATATATATATATATATATATATATATATATATATATATATATATATATATATATATATATATATATATATATATATATATATATATATATATATATGTCGTGCCGAATATACAAAACTGGTTAATTAGCAAGAACTCATTTAAAATTAAGTTCTTTCCGAAATTTTCTTTTATACGTTTAAAGATATATTTTTTTCATTAATGTTAATGTAAACATTTTTAATTTTGCACCAAAAGTATCTTAGAAAACTTACCTAACCTATGATAACAAACGCAATTTATTTTAGCCTAACCCAACAAAATATATTTTAGATTTGTTTACAATAATTTAATACTAAACAAACACAATGAAATATATTATTTTTCGTTAAGTTCAGAATGATTTTGGCGAAATTATTTCATATACAAATTATCGCTTGTCCTATATGGCAAGATGAGCGTTGCTATTTAAGCCAAGATCGCAAGTTCTGCCTATTCGGCACGACATATATATATATATATATATATATATATATATATATATATATATATATATATATATATATATATATATATATATATATATATATATATATATATATATATATATATATATATATATATATATATATATATATATATATATATATATATATATATATATATATATATATACATATGTAAAGGGTGAAGATGTAAGTGTACTGGCGGTGTGGTTGCGTGAAGCTCAGTGTTTATTTACGTTCGCCTCGATCGATGTGAGACATTTACGCCCAGTTCCTCCACTTTTCCAATCTGATCTCGCAGCACGAGTCTTGATGTTTTATAGGAGTCGCGTTGATGTACGTGCCTTGAGATTTGTGTTTTTACTCACCTGTCTGTTTGCTTTGGAAGGCACGAACTCAAGCTCTTGGACTCTGTTGTTATTGTTTAATCGACGGGTGTGCTGCGTCCTCAAGCCCTGGGTTGTGTAGTAATTACATTTCCCGACATATAAAGAGCCTCCACCGACATCTAGGAACCTCCCTTGAAGGAACCTGGTGGAGAGCCAACTTTTTCAAGAAACGACGTTTAGCACTTCGTGAAGCTGTAGCAAGAGCGAAACGTTGCCTATAATATAATTTTTCTCTTCAACAAGTGGCTTCCTACTTTGCTTGTCTGCAATACTTACCATCTAGTACACGAATGCGTTTGACTCCCTTACCGCCCTCCCTCCTCTTACTAACTCACTCTTAAGTTTTTTCTCCTTATGTCTAAGACATTTTTGTCGCATCTGTGTCCTATCGTTTTGTCAGAACGTCTACATTTCCTCTTATCTGAGTCTTCTCCTTTTAATGATATGAATTTTAATCCATTTTTTGTCTGTCATTATTGTTCTATCAATTAATATCAAAAATTAATCTTGTGGTAAAAACCGTGCTATAACAAAACATTTTTTATAATGGATGTTTAAAAAATCCAGTATTGAACGAAAGGTTTCAACCAAGGTTTCAAATAAGGTTTCAAACAAGGTTTCTCCTGAAAAAATACATTGTGGTTTCTCACTTAATCTCTGCCCTCCAGGCAGGAACTAGGACCTGCAGTGAGCGATCTCTGATATACAATTACTTCACCTTTAAAGGAAATGTGGGAAAGGAGAAATGAAAGCAAATGTTGACCTGGCATGTTTGCACGGCCGCCCACGCCCTCCAGGGAGCCGCCCACACCCCTCTCTGAATCCGCCCACGCCCTCCCTGGAGTCGCCCACGCCCTCTGTACAGCTGTTCACGCCCTCCCAGCAGTAATCCACGCTCTCCATGCTTTCTTTCCGACCACCTGTTACATTTTTTTTGTTAGAATCAATGTCGCTGGTCCAAACTTCCCTATATATATATATATATATATATATATATATATATATATATATATATATATATATATATATATATATATATATATATATATATATATATATATATATATGCAATAAGATCACAGTAAACAGGTGATTTTAAAATATGCAAAGCAAAAACTGAGAAAGAGTAGTGAAATTCCAAGCGCTTTCGTGACTACTCACATATAAGATAGTAATTACTTTAAGATAGTAATTACTAATTCTTCAAGATAAGATAGTATTTATTAATTCTTCAAGATAAGATAGTATTTACTAATTCTTCAAGATAAGATAGTATTTACTAATTCTTCAAGATAAGATAGTATTTACTAATTCTTCAAGATAAGATAGTATTTACTAATTCTTCAAGATAAGATAGTATTTACTAATTCTTCAAGATAAGATAGTATTTACTAATTCTTCAAGATAAGATAGTATTTATTAATTCTTCAAGATAAGATAGTATTTACTAACTCTTCAAGATAAGATAGTATTTACTAATTCTTCAAGATAAGATAGTATTTACTAATTCTTCAAGATAAGATAGTATTTACTAATTCTTCAAGATAAGATAGTATTTACTAATTCTACAAGATAAGATAGTATTTACTAACTCTTCAAGATAAGATAGTATTTACTAATTCTTCAAGATAAGATAGTATTTACTAATTCTTCAAGATAAGATAGTATTTACTAATTCTTCAAGATAAGATAGTATTTGCTAATTCTTCAAGATAAGATAGTATTTACTAATTCTTCAAGATAAGGTAGTATTTATTAATTCTTCAAGATAAGATAGTATTTACTAATTCTTCAAGATAAGATAGTATTTGCTAATTCTTCAAGATAAGATAGTATTTACTAACTCTTCAAGATAAGATAGTATTTGCTAATTCTTCAAGATAAGATAGTATTTACTAATTCTTCAAGATAAAGTAGTATTTACTAATTCTTCAAGATAAGATAGTATTTACTAATTCTTCAAGATAAGATAGTATTTACTAATTCTTCAAGATAAGATAGTATTTGCTAATTCTTCAAGATAAGATAGTATTTACTAATTCTTCAAGATAAGATAGTATTTACTAATTCTTCAAGATAAGATAGTATTTACTAATTCTTCAAGATAAGATAGTATTTGCTAATTCTTCAAGATAAGATAGTATTTACTAATTCTTCAAGATAAGATAGTATTTACTAATTCTTCAAGATAAGGTAGTATTTACTAATTCTTCAAGATAAGATAGTATTTACTAAGAAAAAGAAGAAGTGTAGATACGAGTAATATAAAGTATAATAACAGAATAAAAATTTGAGGCTATGTTAATGTGTTTTTTTGTTTTTGTAAACTGAGCGTGTGCACAAACTGTGTGTGCACGAACTGTGTGTGCACAAACTGTGTGTGCACAAACTGTGTGTGCACAAACTGTGTGTGCACAAACTGTGCGTGCACAAACTGTGTGTGCACAAACTGTGTGTGCACAAACTGTGTGTGCACAAACTGTGCGTGCACAAACTGTGTGCGCACAAACTGTGTGTGCACAAACTGTGCGTGCACAAACTTTGCGTGCACAAACTGTGTGTGCACAAACTGTGTGTGCACAAACTGTGTGTGCACAAACTGTGTGTGCACAAACTGTGTGTGCACAAACTGTGTGTGCACAAACTGTGCGTGCACAAACTGTGTGCACACAAACTGTGTGCACAAACTGTGCGTGCACAAACTGTGTGTGCACAAACTGTGTGTGCACAAACTGTGTGTGCACAAACTGTGCGTGCACAAACTGTGTGTGCACAAACTGTGCGTGCACAAACTGTGTGTGCACAAACTGTGTGTGCACAAACTGTGTGTGCACAAACTGTGTGTGCACAAACTGTGTGTGCACAAACTGTGTGTGCACAAACTGTGTGTGCACAAACTGTGCGTGCACAAACTGTGTGTGCACAAACTGTGCGTGCACAAACTGTGTGTGCACAAACTGTGTGTGCACAAACTGTGTGTGCACAAACTGTGTGTGCACAAACTGTGTGTGCACAAACTGTGCGTGCACAAACTGTGTGTGCACAAACTGTGCGTGCACAAACTGTGTGTGCACAAACTGTGTGTGCACAAACTGTGCGTGCACAAACTGTGTGTGCACAAACTGTGTGTGCACAAACAGTGTGTGCACAAACTGTGTGTGCACGAACTGTGCGTGCACAAACTGTGTGTGCACAAACTCTGTGTGCACGAACTGTGCGTGCACAAACTGTGTGTGCACAAACTGTGTGCACAAACTGTGTGTACACAAAGTGTGTGTGCACAAACTGTGTGTGCACAAACTGTGTGCACAAACTGTGTGTGCACAAACTGTGTGTGCACAAACTGTGTGTGCACAAACTGTGCGTCCACAAACTGTGTGCGCACAAACTGTGTGTGCACAAACTGTGCGTGCACAAACTTTGCGTGCACAAACTGTGTGTTCACAAACTGTGTGTGCACAAACTGTGTGTGCACAAACTGTGTGTGCATAAACTGTGTGTGCACAAACTGTGCATGCACAAACTGTGTGTGCACAAACTGTGTGCACAAGCTGCGTGCACAAACTGTGTGCGCACAATCTGTGTGTGCACAAACTGTGCGTGCACAAACTGTGTGTGCACAAACTGTGCGTGCACAAACTGTGTGTGCACAAACTGTGTGTGCACAAACTGTGCGTGCACAAACTGTGTGTGCACAAACTGTGTGTGCACAAACTGTGTGTGCACAAACTGTGCGTGCACAAACTGTGTGTGCACAAACTGTGCGTGCACAAACTGTGTGTGCACAAACTGTGTGTGCACAAACTGTGTGTGCACAAACTGTGTGTGCACAAACTGTGCGTGCACAAACTGTGCATGCACAAACTGTGTGTGCACAAACTGTGTGTGCACAAACTGTGTGTTCACAAACTGTGCGTGCACAAACTGTGTGTGCACAAACTGTGTGTGTACAAACTGTGCGTGCACAAACTGTGTGTGCACAAACTGTGTGTGCACAAACTGTGCGTGCACAAACTGTGCGTGCACAAACTGTGTGTGTGCACAAACTGAGCGTGTGCACAAACTGAGTGTGTGCACAAACTGAGCGTGTGCACAAACTGAGCGTGTGCACAAACTGTGCGTGTGCACAAACTGAGCGTGTGCACAAACTGTGCGTGTGCACAAACTGAGCGTGTGCACAAACTGAGCGTGTGCACAAACTGTGCGTGTGCACAAACTGAGCGTGTGCACAAACCGTGCGTGTGCACAAACTGAGCGTGTGCACAAACTGAGCGTGTGCACAAACTGTGCGTGTGCACAAACTGAGCGTGTGCACAAACTGTGCGTGTGCACAAACTGAGCGTGTGCACAAACTGAGCGTGTGCACACACTGAGCGTGTGCACAAACTGTGCGTGTGCACAAACTGAGCGTGTGCACAAACTGAGTGTGTGCACAAACTGAGCGTGTGCACAAACTGACCGTGTGCACAAACTGTGCGTGTGCACAAACTGAGCGAATGCACAAACTGTGCGTGTGCACAAACTGAGCGTGTGCACAAACTGAGTGTGTGCACAAACTGAGCGTGTGCACAAACTGAGTGTGTGCACAAACTTACCGTGTGCACAAACTGTGCGTGTGCACAAACTGAGCGAATGCACAAACTGTGCGTGTGCACAAACTGAGCGTGTGCACAAACTAAGTGTGTGCACAAACTGAGCGTGTGCACAAACTGTGCGTGTGCACAAACTGAGCGTGTGCACAAACTGAGCGTGTGCACACACTGAGCGTGTGCACAAACTGTGCGTGTGCACAAACTGAGCGTGTGCACAAACTGAGTGTGTGCACAAACTGAGCGTGTGCACAAACTGACCGTGTGCACAAACTGTGCGTGTGCACAAACTGAGCGAATGCACAAACTGTGCGTGTGCACAAACTGAGCGTGTGCACAAACTGAGTGTGTGCACAAACTGAGCGTGTGCACAAACTGAGTGTGTGCACAAACTGACCGTGTGCACAAACTGTGCGTGTGCACAAACTGAGCGAATGCACAAACTGTGCGTGTGCACAAACTGAGCGTGTGCACAAACTAAGTGTGTGCACAAACTGAGCGTGTACACAAACTGTGCGTGTGCACAAACTGAGCGTGTGCACAGACAGTACGTGTAAGTAGAATGTGTTTGCGTGCACATACTGTTTGTTTGTATAAGCCGTGCATGTGGACGGACTACGTGTACACAAGCTGTGGCTGTACACAAAATGTTTGTGTGTGTACACGTTTGTTTATATAAACCGCGCATGTGGACGGACTACGTGCACACAGAATAGAAAGTGTGTGTGCACATACTGTTTGTGATGAATGGTTTTGAAAACCGACAAGTTGAAGAATTGAGACACATGTAACATATGGGAATCTTTATTGAAGAAACGTTTCGCCACACAGTGGCTTCATCAATCCAGTATAAAGTAGAAATGAGTAAGGAGAGGAGGAGTTTGAGGTAACCAGTCCCTCAACCTGGAATCGATGTGTTCAGTCCATCACTCTTGTAGGAAGTGCAGCATAGGGCCAGAGAGGTGGCTTATATACTGCAGACAGGTGAGACGAAGCAGGAGGATGCATGGTCACAGTGGGACCTGCCACTAGTGTAAGTAGGTCGTCGTCCGAATGTTGGACAAGGGTTCAAGTCTTTGTACCAAGATCTCATGATGTTGCAGTGTCTGACAGATGTGATGAATAGCTTTTGAAAACCGACAAGAGTGATGCACTGAACACATCGATTCCAGGTTGAGGGACTGATTACCTCAAACTCCTCCTCTCCTTACCCATTTCAACTTTGTATTGGACTGATGAAGCCACTGTGTGGCGAAACGTTTCTTCAATAAAGATTCCCATATGTTGCATAAGTGTCTCAATTCTTCAACATACTGTTTGTATAAACTGTGCATGTAGCTGGACTGCGTGTACACAAACTGTGCGTGTGCATAAATTGAGTGTGTACACACACGCTAAGCATGTACACAAACTGCGTGTGTACACACTCGTTCATCAGTACAGCTACACCCTCGCTAATGAGCATATATGCTTCCTGCCCCACCAGTGTACACACAAGTACGCTCATTCATGCATACACACACAAAAGTCTTACAAAAACAAACACTTACACGGGGCCAGGAACTATATCTCGACTTCTACAACTCTAAATAGGTGAGTACACACACACATAAACGGGGACAAGAGCTATATCTCGACCCCTGCAATCATAATTAGGTGAGTACACATACACTTTGCCAAGAGCAATATTTTGACCCCAGGAACCACAAATAGGTGAGTACATGTCGGACAGGACAACACTCACTATGATATCTGAAATTTTCCAGAAAAGTTAAATAACATTTGTTCATAAGAAGACTTGGGAAAGGAAGAAGAGAGTCATAACAACTATTTAAAAAAATACAATGTTACAAATTACTACAAAAGGACAGAAATAAAGGATTTATGGAAATAAATAAGGATGATTTATTTGTAGGTACTTGAGAAACATGGGAAAAAATCAACGTATAAAACAATGATTAACTATAGGTGCCTGATGCTACCTATATATATATATATATATATATATATATATATATATATATATATATATATATATATATATATATATATATATATATATATATATATATATATATATATATATATATATATATATATATATATATATATATATATATATATCTTTGTCGTGCCGAATAGGCAGAACTTGCGATCTTGGCTTAAATAGCAACGCTCATCTTGCCACATAGAACAAGTGAAAATTTGTGTATGCAATAATTTCGCCAAAATCATTCTGAACCTAACGAAAAAAATATATTTCACTGTGTTTGTTTAGTATTGAATTATTGTAAACAAATCTAAAATACATTTAGTTGGGTTAGGATAAAATAAATTGTTCTTGTTATAATAAGGTTAGGTAAGTTTTCTAAGATTCTTTTGGTGCAAAATTAAATTTTTTTACATTAACATTAATGAAAAAAATATATCTTTAAACGTATAAGAGAAAATTTCAGAAAGGACTTAATTTTAAATGAGTTCTTGCTAATTGACCAGTTTTACATATTCGGCACGACATATATATATATATATATATATATATATATATATATATATATATATATATATATATATATATATATATATATATATATATATATATATATATATATATATATATATATATATATATATATATATATATATATAATAGAATGCATTAGCAAGGTGATCGTTGGGGTGTTTCCTCTGTCTACCGAAGTAGCGTCCTTCATGGTGACTACCTTGATGCTCGTGAAGGGAATCTTGCATCTAGGAATTGATGCTGCCCTCCATTGGATGAACCCAGATTGCCTCCCATTCCCCAGATGCTGTATGATCCAAACTAATTTAACATTTACATCAACAGCAATATCAATATTACCTCAACCATTATCACCAACACCACCAACATCAACAGCACCACCACCACAACAACACTACCACCACCACCAACACCACCACCAATACCACTAAGAACAACAACAACAACAACAAGGAGAAGTTCATTTTTAACCAAAAGAAATAAATTACGAGTTTGCGGAGGGGCAAGCCGGGGTAAGATTCTAACTCCTGGTTCCATCTGCAGAAAGCTGTATACCGTCTTGTGAGGTTATTTTACAAAGTTAAGACCTGTTATCCTGTTTCATCTTACTGTATTAGTTGTGTTATCCTACATAGCTCATTTCCTTAGCTCATTCTCAGACTAAGAACTGGTACTCTCCCTCTTTGCGATATTTTTCCCCTGGGTGTAGTTATATTTTTTATTTATTTTACAAGTGTATACCTAGTGAAATCATGTTTTTCTTTATTACGGAAAGCGTTTTTGTTTCCTTAATATTAAACAATATATCCAAGCGGCATAAGGTAAAAGCAGAGCTTTGTGAAGACGAGGCTTTTCATCTGGTCCTTTTTACGAAAAAGGCGAAAAATAATCTCTTTCTCTCTCTCTCTCTCTCTCTCTCTCACTCTCTCTCTCTCTCACACACACACACACACACATTTGCCTTTCTATTGAGAACCATTGCTCTCAGAAAAAAAAAATGTCGAAAACAAATCACAGTTTTTAATGATCTTCCGTATTTCTTTCCATCATTTATGCTACCAAAAGGAGGTAAAGTATACAATTATACAATCTCAAATTCACTCATATGATATGTATAATTTCTTTTTTTTTTTTTTTTTTTTTTTTTTTTTTGCTTTTAGCGACAACAGAGCAAATAAAAGTTTTCGCTTTGCACTAATTGTATAATATTTAAAATGATAATGCTTAATAATCCGCAAACGGGCGAAAGTATTTTGCAAATATTGTCTCTCAGTACCCAACAGGATTCGAACCTGCACAATCTGCAGCAAAGTAAACCGTCGCTAAAGTGCTGCTTTCTGTGATGGAGATTGTGCAGGTTGGAATCTTTCTGTGGACTGAGAGATGATCTTTGTAAAGTTGTAGTGAATGATACAATAAATACGATACCCATTTATCGTTTGGGATTTTTTTTTTTAGATTTGTTTTAAAATAATAAATTTGTTGAGATTGATGGCTGTCAGCTTGTGTTTAAAGATATTTTGCATTTCAGATTTTGTTATATTTAATGGTATTTTCTGCTTCGTGGTAGTTTGGTAATTTTTTTTCAACGTTCTACTGAGCATCAGACTTGCCTCAGAAGCCATCTCTCTCTCTCTCTCTCTCTCTCTCTCTCCCTCCAAGACTGCTCTTCCCCTAATTCCTCTGTTGTCTTACTGCCTCTCTCTCTCTCTCTCTCTCTGTATATATATATATGTATATATATATATACATACATATATATATATATATATACATACATATATATATATATATATATATGTATGTATATATATATATATATATGTATGTATATATATATATATATATATATATATATATATGTATGTATGCACACAATTACTCTTCTGTCTTCCTCTCTCTCTCTGCGAATCTTACTCCTCTGCTGTCTTCCCCTCTTTCTCTCTCTCTCTCTCTCTCTCTCTAACTCTTCTTCCCTTAATTCCTGTGGCGTCTTCCACCACTCTCCCTGTATCTTCCTAGCTGCCTTTCTCACAACAAGGTAGAGGACTTGTGACCCCTTTCACAGCCTCCCAGCAATATTTACTACCCAATAATAGTATAATTGAAAATCACTGTACGTGTAGGGGCCATACAACGCCTGGGGGAACGGGAGGTAATCACGTTTGATCATAAGTCCTCCGTCATTATATTACACCCTTCCCTCCCTTCCTCCCTCTCTCCCTCCCTCCCTCCCTCTCTCCCTCCCTCCCTCATGAGCTACTGTGTAATGATGTTAATCATTGTGTAATAATATAGCCGCAAAGTAATTACCCCAGTCGTTGGTTACTTCATATGAAGGAATATATTATAATATATTATACTGGCTTCCCGCTTTAATATATAGTCACTAGTTCATTTAAGCTCCTTTCCAGAAATTTTTCCTTTTATATATATATATATATATATATATATATATATATATATATATATATATATATATATATATATATATATATATATATATATATATAAATATATATATATATATATATATATATACATATATATATATATATATATATATATATATATATATATATATATATATATATATATATATTATATATTATGTCGTGCCGAATAAGTAAAATTGGTCAGTTAGCAAGAACTCATTTAAAATCTAGTCCTTTCTAAAATTTTCTCTTACATGTTTAAAGATATACTTTTTTCATTTGTGTTAATGTAAAAATTACTAATTTTGTACTAAAAGAACCTTAGAAAACTTACCTAACCGTATTATAACAAGCGCAATTTAATTTAGCCTAATCCAGCTAAATATAATTTAGATTAGTTTAAAATAATTTAATAAAAAACAAACACAATGAAATATATTTTTTTTCGTTACATTCAAAATGATTTTTGAGAAAATATTGCATACACAAATTTTCGCTTATTCGGCAAGAAGAGCATTGCTATTTAAGCCAAAATCGCAAGTTTTACCTATTCGGCACGACACACACACACACACACACACACACACACACACACACACGAATATATATATATATATATATATATATATATATATATATATATATATATATATATATATAAATTATTGTACCCACGGAACAAGTTGTATTGATCAATAATAACACCACTAGCCAAGGAGTCGAACCCATGCTGTTTTGGCTCGCCTCATGGTGAAAGAAAACGCATGACGCTTTAGACCACTATACCACACAATCGTTAACATTTAATGCACCATTGTTAAGGATTGTGTGGTCTAGTGGTCTAAAGCGTCATGCTTTTTCTCTCACCATGAGGCGGCCAAAACAGCATGGGTTCGACTCCTTGGCTAGTGCAGTGTTTTATATATATATATATATATATATATATATATATATATATATATATATATATATATATATATATATATATATATATATATGCATGAATTCAAATACATATGCACTCATACATAAGATACGTGTACACGCATACATAAGCACTCATACATTCACATGTATGAATGCACTACGTACATTCATAGAAACACATATATTTTTATTATTTGCAGTAGTAGAATTTTATCACCATGCACTATACCTTTTTCTTGCGTGCGTTGAGGTAGATGGGGCTGGGCTTATTGAATACGGGGATGCCTTTTTCGTATCTCGCAGCCGTTGAATTCCATCTAGTTCTTCTTCTTCTTCTTCTTCTTAATAATAATAATAATAATAATAATAATAATAATAATAATAATAATAATAATTATTATTGTTATTATTATTATTATTATTATTATTATTATTATTATTATTATTAGTGTTATCATTCTAGTGATGCTCACAGAATGGGTTTAGCGTCGCGTAACAAAGCAGTCAGAGCGAACTTTATATCCCGTAAGTCTTACACCTTTTTCTCCTGCAGTCTTACGCGATGCAGTTGTACCTCCGACAAGTGTGGTTCGACCCTCGCCTCCGGTTCAACAAGACGGACCTGGGCAAGAACGAGTTCTCCATGAACTGGATGTTTGCTGCCAAGCTCTGGAAGCCAGACACCTTCTTCATCAACGGCAAGAACTCATACGTCCACAAGATCACAGCACCAAACACCTTCATCCGCTTACAGCACGACGGCCAGATCACTTGGTCTTTGAGGTGTGTGGGTGAGAGAGAGAGAGAGAGAGAGAGAGAGAGAGAGAGAGAGAGAGAGAGAGAGAGAGAGAGAGAGAGAGAGAGAGAGAGAGAGAGAGAGAGAGAGAGAGAGAGGAGTTGCACATGTGTCTTATTTATCAGCTTGTCGGCAGTGTAAATCAGTAATAAAACACGATTTTTAAGGCGAGAGACAGATTATGAATTGTGGAACAAGCTGTACTAAGAGGAATGAAAATATAAAACTTAGTGAGAGAATAAGAAAGAAAACGACAGAAGAAATGAAGCTGAAAATGAGATAATCCTAAAAATATAGAGATTCTGAGTAATCATTAAAGCTATACCAGCAACAAAACGAATCTAATAATAAACGAGAGAAGAAGAATGGGTAGAGAGAAATGAAACTTAGATATAGTACTAAAAATAAATAAAATGGAAAATTTATTATGTGGCAGGTTAAGGTTAGGTCAGTGTGGGTTGGACACACAGTTTCGTGCTATGGGAAAATAAAGAAGGTGTGTGGATAGCTGGATGATGCTGGTGTACGCTTGAATAGTATATTCTATTAAAAAATCTAATTTCTATAACCATAGCCATAATTTTTAAAAGGGTGGACCGACATGTCAGCAGAAGGCTTCGGTCAGATGACCAAAAGCTCCAGCTGCGAGTCTTCATATGACTAAGAACAGCGTCAGGATACACTAGTTTCCTGACAATTCTTACCTAACCTAGCATATTCTGGGGACAACTGTGCCACCGGTATATAGGTAACATAGTAGGTAATTGTGGGTAGACAAGAGTAAATAAGATAAGATAAGAGAGAGATAAGATTTCGTTCGGATTTTTAACCCCGGAGGGTTAGCCACCCAGGATAACCCAAGAAAGTCAGTGCGTCATCGAGGACTGTCTAACTTATTTCCATTGGGGTCCTTAATCTTGTCCCCCAGGATGCGACCCACACCAGTCGACTAACACCCAGGTACCTATTTGCTGCTAGGTGAACAGGACAACAGGTGTAAGGAAACGTGTCGAAATGTTTCCACCCGCCGGGAATCGAACCCGGGCCCTCCGTGTGTGAAGCGGGAGCTTTAGCCACCAGGCCACCGGGCCACCCCAATATATTGTTGTGTAAGTGTGGTTAGATAATGTTAAGTAGAAAAGTGTGCAGAGCGTGTAGTAGACAATAAATAGGCAATATACAAATAACCCGCACACTGGAGAAAAAACTTTGGTCCAAGTCGGAGCGAAACGTCGTCATAAGCTTCTTTCTTCTGTTTGCGGGTTATTTGTGTATTGTTTCAGTCACGGTATTGTGCCTTTTTGTTCTTCAATAAACAGATAAGTGTAGGTAAATAAGAGTAACATAAATATGTGTGTGTGTGTGTGTAGACAAAAATAAGTAGACAAATTACAAATATTTCGTACCGACAAGCAAGTTAATGTGGCACAACATGCGATTTATGGCATTTTGCTGAGGAGACGTTTCGCCCACCATGGACTATCAGTTCTCCAAGTCCCTGCCGGGTGAAACGTTTTCTCAATAAAATGCCACAAACTGCATATTGTGTCTAGTTAAAACATTATGGTTAAGTTACTGGGTATCAGCGGCATTTTCTGGGTTTATAAATTTTTTGGGTATGGAGAATACAGCATAATTTTAATGTGTGACTGCAGTTTACTGCATTGAAAATGGAAGGAAAATCATCATATTTAATTTATATATAATTTTCTTGCATTTCCCCTTTGTTTTAAAAGTATTTTTTCTCAAACTGACAGACTGACTGTAAGAGCCAGCTGTAAGATGCACCTCAGGAAGTTCCCCCTTGACACCCAAATTTGTCCCCTGAGTCTCGCCTCCTGTGAGTATTAGCTGATCAGAGAGTATTCTCTCTCTCTCTCTCTCTCTCTCTCTCTCTCTCTCTCTCTCTCTCTCTTACTCACTACCTTCATTTTCTTCTCTTGAGCACCTCCACCAATTTTTTTAACTTCCTCTTGCTTCCTTTAGTTTCCCACTTTTCCAGCCTTTCATACCCACTCTTGAAACTGTGTATCGAGTTTGCCTCCTCTTTCACTTCCTTCCACTTGACCATTGGAAACTCTATAATATAATAAAAAAAAATTCACGTCGAAGTGAATCTTTCTGTATTTTTAGTTTCTACGTATTTCCATTTGATTATAGTTCCCATGCATTCCTTCGACTATTTTGTATGTCTTAATCATGTCTCCCCCAAGTTTTTACCCTCGAGAGTCGCCATGAGTATGTGTATTTGTTTAATATTTTGTTTCTTTTCATAATTTATTTCAGTTGTGTAGCTCTAAAATAATAATAATAACAATAATTATATAATAATAATAATTATTATAATCTAATAATAATAATTATTATTATATTAATATAATAATAATTATTATAATAATAATTATTGTTATAATAATGTAATAATAATTGAAATAATAATATTAATAACGACAATAATAATTTAATAATAATATTAACAATAATAACAATAATAATTTACTATCATAATCATTATTTTAAACATTTTTCATTAACTTTAAATTTTAAAATGAAATTATTAAAAGAGTTTAGTGTTTTGGACTCCATCAAGAGTACAATAAACCAGCGCCAGTGAACTGTACAACCTTAGCGATATTAAATCACGATATTAAATTCGCTTAGTGAATTTAATATCGTGATTACTCACACTGTATCGTGCAAAATATGTAATACATCATATTAAAGCCACCTTACGGGTAGGAATAGAACTCATGGCGAGTGAGTTGTAAAACTACAGGCCCGTGCGTAAGCCACTGGACCAGCTGGCTACAGTACGATTCACCCAGGTATGTATATTTATACACCATAGGGAGGTTAGCATGGGCCACCACTGTGACTACAAATGCTCACCTTACAGGACAATTACTGATATGCAAAATTTTGCAAGATCTAAATATGACAGGAAGAAACTTGCATTACCATCATTCTGTGCCATATTAGAAAAATATTTTATAACAGAGAAGTAATGTATTAGGGGCCCATTGGCCCATGCTAGGTAGGTCCTTCTCATGCCCATTCGCACTCATAATTTTTTGTTTAATAATTTTTTAAAGCTAGCCTTAAGAACGAAACTTTGTTATTATTATTATTATTATTATTATTATTATTATTATTATTATTATTATTATCGTGAAGAAATGCTAAGCCCGTAACGGGATCACAGTGTCGGAGGAGAGGAAAATCATCATTCTTAATTCAAGAAATTGAAAGTTACCTTTAATTTCCTGGCTGACGAGCCCATCACTTGGCTCAAGGGCCTTCCCTCCCTTTTCCCTGAACTACAGCAAACACCAGCATGCACTATTCCTAAGGACTTTATAGGGTTTATCTCGGTAATATCTAAACAATGTAATGTAGAGTATGTCTATAACATGTGTGATGGTAATAAAGTTGGTAGAATTACCAACAATATGTAAAGTAAAAGGACACAAGTGCAACTAATGTGACATTTATTGTGGCAACGTTTCGCTCTCCAGGAGCTTTATCAAGCCATTACAAACAATACATGGACACAGAGGGTATATAAATTAATACAATTAAACAAAACAACGGCAGCTTCACCATCTCCGAAGTCTTAGCAAGAATCCTCCTGAAAACAGTAAACCCTGCCATCACATAGTCTCTCTTGTTATACTACACAAAGCACAGAGAGTGAACACTGAAACAAGCTGCCTCATTCCAGTTTATATTTGTCCAACCTATTTTTATGTTACCCAAGTAATAGCTTTTATATCCTTTACTCATGTACGAATTAATTGCCCTACCATATTGTATTACTTTTGTCACTACCACTACTACTACTACCACTAGTGAACATCGAAATGGTACCTCACTAGTATTCACCTCACTCTGAGCCTTTATATACCCTCTGTGTCCATGTATTGTTTGTAATGGCTTGATAAAGCTCCTGGAGAGCGAAACGTTGCCACAATAAATGTCACATTAGTTGCACTTGTGTCCTTTTACTTTACAAACATGTGTGATAACGTACAGAACGTCCGTTTTACGTGTGTTCATCAAATTTACTTCTACAAACCTAAATTTAGAAAAAAAATATGAAAATTTCATGGTACACTTTTGACACAGACGGGTATAACTCGGAGGATATGGTATATCGCTGGGCACCAGCACTAGTGACGGTGGACGCGGATGTCAGCATTGCCCAGTACGAACTGTTTAAAATCACCACCACCTCTGCTAAAGTCACAGTCAGGAGAAAAGGTAAGAGGGTTCGAACTTTTTCAACAATCACTATGGTCCGGTTCTTAAATTCTTCTTACATGGTTAAATAAATTATAGAGCCAAATATACACATACACACATACATTTATGCGATAACTATTGAAGTTTTCCTTTGGCTGGAGGTACTCTATAATACATTTAGAAAAACATATATTTACTGTAAAATATGCGTCAAATATTAAAGCAACGAAGTGTAAATCGGTGAGACGTCTAGACATTTACAAATTTACTACTCTGCTATAACTCTGTATTTTCCTCTTTCCTGCAGAAAACAGACGCCCAGGTAAGTTACAGACGAATTATTGTAGGTTATAGATGAATATTTGTTACTTAGAGATGAATTATTGAAAGGTATAGATGAATTGTTGTAGGTTAGTTAGCTGAGAATGGCAGAATAGTATCATAGAAGGTATAAATATAATCTACGACATATCGAGACAACTTCTTTTATATTTGCATGTTTGATTATAGATATAGGACTTTTATACGTCTATAATGTGAAAAACAATGTAGGAGTAGAACAGACATTTATCGTAGCAACATTTCATTCATTGTACAGCTTTATCAAGTCACCATCATTAAGTTAGGTAAGGTTCGTCAGGAAAAAGGACAAGTGTTTCCTGACTCGGGTTTTAGTCAGATGATGACCCGCCGTTGGAGCTTTTGGTCATCTGACCGAGGCCTTCCACTGGCTTACCGGTCCACCCCTTTAAAAATTATGGTCAGTTATAACCATTTAGCATTTTTGTAGCCTTCTAGAGTGTCACTATCACAGATATAATAAAACCCTACTTGAAAGCTTGCTCTGGATCTCTGCTTTTTCTTCGCTACTGCTGTCCTCTTTACAACGCTGTAAAAATTTCAACGACGTAATTGCATCAAGTCATTAGGTGTTATTTCTGGAAAAAAAATCATGAACAAGTTGTTTAATATGGGGGACAAAGTACTTCCAACACTGCGTCCAATTTTCTAACGATTTAAATCTCCACTGAAATAAATTGCATTTAAGGAAAGGCCTAAAGATTTTTGCTTTAGACAGTTCGTCTTGAGGAGCTGCCAGCTTAATTTGTAGACAATGCAAAAATTATGTCTATGAAAATTTTTGTAAACTCAAGTTTGCAAATTTCCCTTCATTTTTTAGTTTTGGTGTATATTTATACACGAGTTTGAAAATTTACCTGCAAAGGATGACATGAAATTACTTACAAAAAATTATTTGCCGAAGTAAATTTTGTGGGTAAGCGCCCCCTGGCGGCCTGGTTCTAGATTAGACCGTAAGCTTATGAAGCTTACGGTCGCCCAAGAATGTATCGCTTGTAACAGCATTAGCCACCCATTCTAACATAACATCTGACCAGGTTCCGTTCACGAAAAGAAAAAATTTTAAGCTCTATTGCTAAATTATTTGCGCACACACACACCTATAAATATATATATATATATATATATATATATATATATATATATATATATATATATATATATATATATATATATATATCAATAAAAATATCCACTACTGGTGCTTATCAGCTTCATTACTGTCACTTGCCTTTTGACAGTCGTCTTCAACATAGTTACCTCTGGACAGTCACCTTCATCACTTCCACCTGTGGACAGTCATCCACTTTCCCCATTGCTACATTTATACAGGTACTCATTTTCACAATTTTCACCTGTGAACAGTAACCTCCATCACTGCCGCAGGCGGACACCCTTCATTATCACGTATGTGCACCCACCTTCACCATTATCCCCTGAAGTTAACACTGAGATGGTCACTGCTCTTCCAGAGACCATCTCTACGCTCAACGTCAAGTTTCACCTCAAGAGGCTAACTGGCTTCTTCTTATTACAAGTGTACGTTCCCTGCATCCTCATCGTCTGCTGCTCGTGGGTTGCCTTCTGGATCACGAAGAAAGACGTTCCTGGTAGAGTTTGCTTAGGTGAGGTACAGTTTGATCAAGATGCCCTGGGTGAAGAAAAATTATCCAAAGATTTCCGCTTGTAGCTCTTTCTCGAAACGTGAGTTTCATTGTTTTGGCAAAAAAAGTATTTGTCTGCATGCTACTGCCTGTCTCTAATGAGTTTCAAAAATATATTTGTTAGTACATGGGAACTTCTTATCATGCATGTGCCAACTTGGCGTATTCGGATAATTAAACACTGGTATTTGTATGAACTACATCTATTTAGTAAATCTAAAAGATAAAAATATACTTTTGTCAACTTTTCCACAAGAAAGGCTGGGTATCTGAGTGATTTTTCTTCATCCTGATATATTTACATATATTTAAAAACTTAACTATATGGCTAACTATATGTCTAACTGTATAACTAATTATCTATCTACCCATTTTATAATTTTAACCTTCCTCTCATCCATTTCTGCTGCTTCTTTCATTTCCAGTCTCCTTCCTTCCTTCTTCGGGACTCACTTCCGGGTCTTCCCTCCTGAGAAATCCTATTCCTCTCATCTCCATGCATAAACTTCGCTATTATTTTATTGCTTGCGCTCATCATGCTAAGGTAGTTTGAAAATATCGAAATTCGAATAATTTTGCACCCGAAGTAAATCGTAAAAGAATAATGGCTGAAATATTTAAAGATTCTTATTTTTTAAGCTCGTTGCTCAGGAATCTCTTGAATAATAAGAAAAAAAATCATGTCAACAACGTATATAGCGTTTATAATATGTTAATGTTTGCAAAGAACACTGAACCTATAATGGTTGGTCAGAATTAAATACCGCCTTTAAAAAAAATTAAAGGGGAGTTCAATCGAGAAAAATATGAAAAAAATATCGTTAAAACTTATAAAAAATTCATGACGGATTTATTAAAATTCAGAGGATTTATTAAAATTTAAAATAAACAGGTTTCTCATTATTTGTGCAGACGCTCTGTGAAAAAAAATTGATTTACTTAGATTTTATACTGAATATAAATTCTTTTGTGGAAGATAGTCAATAATAGCAGAAAAAAAGTGGTCAAATGGACCTGAGGTTTTCTCGCCGGTTGTCAACAGTTTGATTGGTCATAGATCGATCAGCAATTAGGAGACGAAGGCTCGAGCCTGCATCATGTCTTGCGCTGAATGGTAAAATAAACACAAATGCACTACACTGCGATTCTTTATCGACTACGTTTCGCCCACACACAAAAACAGACCCGTACGAGTTAAACGCTTCATGGACCCACTTCACCCCCCCTCCCCCCCTCAAGCCACCTTCCTCCCTCAGCTCTACTGGAAGATGTATTTTCCGGAAACTAAGATTAATTCCTTGGAAAATGAGTAACTTATTCAGTAATTATGTAAATATCATAAGAATACTTGTACAAACCCTCGTTGTGTCACATTATCTATAAGCGAAATGATTTTCAACAAACACACTTAATTTGTTATTGAAAAAACGCAGGATTTACATTATTATTACTTTTGAACAATGCTTTTAAAATAAATTGCTTCAGAGTTCAATAGATACAGATCTGCAGATTATACTGTAACGTGATGTTTGCAAATCTTTCGTGGGTCTGTTACAGTATATATATTCTGTCTTTCATCTGAATACCGTTGCTGGAACCATACACAAATAACGACGTTTCGGTCCGACTTGGAGTTTGTAAGCGGTCTAAGTCAGACCAAAACGTCGTCTAAGGTTCTCTCTTCTATGTGCGGGTTCTTTGTGCATTGCTCCACGGAACTAATGTTGTTGTTATAGGTCTGCTATTTTTCATGGGATCTCTTTGGAATTTTGGTCAATATGTGCCTTATGTCAGCTTTCTCAAAAAGTGTCGGCACGCTAGTCAGAGACAGTCATCCTCGTACCCTCCTCCTTCCCTATTATTCCCCAAAATTAAAAACGTGTTTTAAACTCTCATCTGTTCTCATTGATTTTAAATACTGAATACATTTCCAATGACCACTACTGCATTTTTATTTTAGAAAAGTAACAAATTAATTCACTTTTCAACTAAAGATATGATTATGGAATCATTCATCACTAACTTTAAATAATTGTTTCTAACCAGCATTTAGTCTGTTTTTTTTCAGGATTGTCTTCACTCTCTTGATTTCCGCTGCTGCTTTCATCTATAATGTCATGATGTCTTGTAATCTAACTTTTTTAACATCGTACACCAACTAATATAAAGAAAATATTTGTTATTTCATGAGACTGCATATCCCTACATTGGAATATTTCAGCATCGTTGTTAAATAAATTCTTTCCAAATAAATTAATGATAAATAAAGCTACATGCGTGGCATTATAGAGCGCATCACACTTGGTAACACACGTTGCTCCACCTCACGTAACTGCCTCTCTAAAATCAGGTGGAACTACAGTGCTTTCTCTGACCAAGCTGGGTGTTGGAGGGCGTTCTACAACACTCAAAGTATCTTACCCAACATCCCTCGACTACTTCGTCATCCTCTGCTTCATCTACGTCTTCGGGGCCATCGCCGAGTTCGCCCTGATAAATTTCCTCGAGCGGGTGGCGAAGGAAAGGAGAGGCCAAGTGGAAGAAGCGAAGAAAGCTTTAGACAAGCGAACTGAAGCCGAGCTTGCCATAAAGGAGTTCAATATGGTGGGTCCCCATAGAGAATTTACTTTAGTTTTGCCTTTTCAGTGGTCTGCGTCCTCATGGTGTGCCATTTTTCTCTCGTATGGCCAGGTGTGACCACTGTGCTGTCCATGACAACGCTAGGATTCGGCGGGCGCTCTGCCTGGCCAGCGGTCTCCTACGCTACGGCCCTCGACTACTTCGTCATTCTGTGCTTTGCCTTCGTGTTTGCGGCTGTGCTGGAGTTTGCCTGTATCAACTTCGTCGAGAGGGCGGCCAACAAGCGACGAAAGAAGCTGGAGGATCTTAAACATCAGATCACAGAACGCATAATGGTGTGTTGAGCGGGCTGTAGTGCATTCTGTAATCTCCTCGATGCTATGCACGTCGAGGCGGAGGCCTGTAGCTGATGTATATAGTCTTGATGTATATTAGTGTAGTGCTAAGCACACTACAACGCTCATGTAGCAGCATGCGAGACCGGTGGTCGGCTTCAAGCACCCGTCTTAGGCAAGGCGAGGAAATGTTGGCCTTAGATGACTTTTTTCTTCTGATGTAGCATGATATTACATGGGTTTTTTTCTGATTTTGATGTAATGTACCAGTTATATTTATATTTACGTGTTTTAGCCGTACTTTTTGTTTAATTATAAAATATGTATTTTTTTAGTTTAGAGTATTGAAGTGTATTATGATCATCTAAAAATTTTTATCTGCATTTTTTTATTTGTGGTCCATTTACATCACAAAAAACTTCCAGTAAATACAAGTTCCTTTTCTTAGGTTGCTTAGAGGTATATTTAGTTGCATAAACGTAAAAACAACATAAATTTATCTCTCTCTCTCTCTCTCTCTCTCTCTCTCTCTCTCTCTCTCTCTCTCTCTCTCTCTCTCTCAAAATTGGTATTAATTCCTAAATTTTATGTTAATTGTGTTGAGAATAATGTGCATGACCACAGTGGGATTCTGCATGAACATCTTGATCAATGCAAAGAAAATCCACAATAGTTCAGTGGAACAGCATAGCACCAGAGCTGTCGTTCTGCCATCAAGCTGCAGCGCAGAACAAATATCAGAAAGCATTCTCCCAATCGAGTTACATCTACGTGTGTACAATTATCCGTGTCCTCAGCGGACAGAGGATCGAGCCTTCATTGCTCTCCACCCTATGTGGCCCAGATGCGTTTAGCGCTGCTCACCATAAGTGAGTAGAATGTTGTAGAATTACGAAGGAAAAATGCTATAGAAGTCATACAGTGCCTGGAGAATAGGTGGTGATGAGGTCTGATCCATGGAAAGTCAGTTCCAACTCCTTGGATCAAGAGACCCTCACCGGAATCACCCTCCTTTGAAGGGTGATTCCGGTGTTGTATCAGAAGGCATAAAATACTGACTAATAAATATATTAATTCCATGTGAAACGCTTGGAAAGTTATACTACGATACGTTTCGCTGACTAGGGGCATTTTTAACACATTGAAAAAACTCATGGTGAGCGAAACATCTCATGGTAAATATTTCCAAACACTGGATATGTCCGCGCTATTCAAGGGAAAAAGCTGTATCTCCTATCATACTGTGGAACTATGAGACAAATATACATGGGATGAACGTTACTGTATCAAATGGTGATACCAGTATATGTAAATAGACACTTATGTACAGTTCAGAACGTTTCGCCCCTCGAGGCGAAACGTTTCCTCTAATAAATGTCCAGAACTGTACACCAGTGTCTTTTTCCACGTCACAGTGTCAGCATCTCTCTCACTCTCGAGTGTCATCACAGGTAATTCCTGAATATTAGCTTTGATGGCTCCTAATTATAACTGCAATGTTGTATTATATAAACTGTAGCATTAGTTTACATAGATTATGATGAACTGATTTTACGTTGACTCAGACTATGTAGTAAGTTTAGAATAGAAATTCTCTAACAAAAAGTTGTATGCCGTGTATTTTTTGTGTGTGATTTCAGTATTTTGTTGTCATCAAGGCTAATTCCGTTTCCTTCAATATTACTTCGCGTAAGAGATGAAAAGAATTTTTTATTCCTTTTAATTTCATTAAAGTCCTTTTTTTCTCCCCTTTTCTTTCCTGGATTCTGTATAATGCATTGAGTTTTATCTCAGTGTTTTTCCTTTTTTAACCAGTATTTCTTCTCGCTCTTGAGAAAGTGTGATACCTTTGAGAAGTTCAGTAATTCTTTGTCATTTTCTATAAAGGGACCGACTCTCTCATCCTAACCTGCATATTCTCTGTTTTTCCTTAATGGTATGAGTCTAGAGAACACTTCTTGCTCCAGTGAGTTCGTCCTCACGAAATACTGTTATTCGTGCTCCCTTTTTGACATATTTCAGTAAGATCATGATTTATTTGATCCCAGTTAATGTATTTATTGTCGAATCTGAATTAACTGAATATACCATCATAAAAGTCCTAGTGTTTTGCTTCTCAAGGTCAGTGTGAATGTAAGAGTAAACTTCAGTTAGGTCGTGGCCCAAGTTTTCTGCACTAGTCACCGTCAGGTTCCATTACTGATCCTCATTGTTTGTGAACTTGAGGTCACGAATATTTTCTAGCTTGGTTGGTTCCACTATTTACTTTCTTAAAGCGAATTTATCTCTAAGTCTTATTAGTCTGTGTGTGACTGTTTATCCTGGGATTCTCTTTGCTATTACAGCATTTGCTACATTCCTCAATTTCGGATAGATTAAGTTGAAATCACCAAGAAACTCGATGTTTGGAGCTGGGATTGAAAACATACAACTCGAAACAGTATTCAATGATCAATACGTAGCATTGGAAATGTTAGAAATTTGTAACTGGTGGTTTATATGCAAGTGTAATAAGTAGATTTTGATTTTCAACTTTTGTTACCTGAACGTCGACTTTATTACTTGTGACATGAAGTGACATGAGTGATTCTTTAACATAGACGAGAAACTTTATTTTCAGAACGTTTTCTTGGTCGCATCTAAATATAATGTACCCAGATAAAGACATACGTAAAGTTCAAGACATTTATCGAGGAAACTTTTCGTCAAGAGTATCTTCATCAATTATACTGAAGAAGCCATTTGTGGCGAAATGTTTACTCAATAAATGTCTTTATTTGTGTATATGTCTTCGTCTCCATACTGACTGCATCACCACACTTGTTCTCCAGATGGTACCTGGGAATCCATATATTTCATAGTCAAAATGGTATTTTATGTGGGTCTCCGTGAAGACTGCTAACACTGTATTTGTCTCAGTGAGGAGTCCACTAATAAAGTATTTTGTTAGTGCTTGGTTTAAGACTGTGTATATTTTACAGGAAAAAAATCAATGTTATTTTCCGGGGGATTTTTTTTGCTGTTGTTGACAGTGATATCTGTAACTGTGAGAGAGCCACTGGTATTGTTGCCAGTCCAACAAGCGTTCGAGATGGTGGTAAATTCTTGCCATTTCTCTCTATTACTTTTCGCTTTACGGCACTAAAAAAAATCCTGGTTCCTTTCAAGTGGTACGAAGGTCAGTCTGTGTTGACGCATTGTTTCTTATAAAACATTTTAGGGTGAAAAATGTCTACAGGACGTAAGAGGATATAAGTCTTGAATTAAGTGATCACATCAGGTAGTCAAATCTGCAGGTGCTGTTCCTTTTCCCGGACATTCCCTATCTACTTGCATCCCAAACAAAGAATTTACACATTTCAATTTCGATTTGAAATTGACTGTGATTTTTGGAATCTGATTCGTTGATTTCCAGACATGTACCAGAATACGTGGCAGCCAATCCTCTTACAATATGTGATGACTGGAGTACTCCTCTTGTGTACTTTACTGCTTACATAAATTATTCCTTTCGCTGCAACAGCACTCATATTAAAGTCTTCTGTTGTACGTGAGTGGCAGTTTGTGTACTACTCTCATCATCAGCATCTCTTTTGCAGTCTTCATAATTCCAGTCCTTTCACGCTCTCTCTCTAAATGAAAATCCAGACAATTTGAAGAACCTGAGTTTCAAAGTGTCTACATATTATATTACGGGAGGCTCTAAACCCGTGTGGGTCATTTAGCTCAGCCGTCTGTGCCCACCTGAACCTCTTTAAGTTGAAATTGCAAAATAGAATATTGTTCAGTGTCTTCTCTTTTCTTGATTTTTTCTCTGTAATTTTTTCTCTCTCGTTGCCTCAACTAACGAGGATCCTAATGGATACCCATATTGTTTTAAAAGTACACTTTCTTCTAATAGTGTAAGTTTTACTCCATACTGTCTTCAGCTAAAGCTCGTCATGAGAGTTTGAGAGAGAGTGTGTGTGTGTGTGTGTGTGTGTGTGTGTGTGTGTGTGTGTGTGTGTGTGTGTGTGTGTGTGTGTGTGTGTGTGTAGTTTGTCTTTTCAGATGAATATGAAACAGAAACTTGTATTTTTTTTTACACCCCGACAGGACTGCTGCTGTCTTTTCTTGTCTCATAAACGCGTGAGAGCAGGTACATCCTCTTTCTACTATTTACACCTAATTCATACTACATATACATTTGTGCATGTATGTGTATACACACTCACCCGAGTTTCTTATTTATTCCTAGCTCTTGTAGTTTTTTTCTTTTAACTCCATAAGGAAGTGGAGTAGTATGTCTTTTTCGTATGTAATGTGCATCATAAGAGGCTATTAAAATGCGGGGAACAAGAGGCTAGTAACCCTTTCTCTTACATTAATTACTAAAATGATAAGAAAGGCAATTTTTAAGGTGCAAAGAATGAGTGTTTGTAGGGGAGGGATAATTTGGATGAAAATTAAGAACTGATTCTTAATGTTATGAATGGAAAGAAGTTGGATATCATAGCTCTAAGTAAAACAAAGCTAAAAGGGAGAGAAGAATTTCAGGAAAAGGGAGAGTAACTGAGTAACTGAATCGAGAGTATCTGAGAGAATCAGAGCTGAAGAAATGGGAAGAGTAATATTAAATGATCAGCTATGGAAGGGGAAGAGGGATTATAGGTGTTTAGAGGTTTACAGAGTTTGCGCCGCAGAGAAAGAGATATTTTGCGAGGTCTTAAGAGAATATTCAGTGAGTTCTGAACCAAATGTGAAAAATTATTGTTGTGAGGGACCTAAATGATAAAATAGAAGGAGCTTTTGTAGATCTCATAGTAGGCTAGTTTAGAGTGCTGCAGTTAATTGGTACTTGGGGTCTCTAAGTGAAGGATGAATAGAAAGAGGTTTAATAATAGGGAAAAAAGGTGAGTGGTGCGTTGAGGTATATGTGGAGACAAAAAACGTTATCTATGGAGGCAAAGAAGGGAATGTATGAAAGTATAGTAGTACCAACACTCTTATATGGGTGTGAAGCTTGGGTTGTGAATGCAGCAGCGAGGAGACGGTTGGAGGCAGTGGAGATGTCCTGTCTAAGAGCAATGTGTGGTGTAAATATTATGCAGAAAATTCGGAGTGTGGAAATTAGGAGAAGGTGTGGAGTTAATAAAAGTATTAGTCAGAGGGCAGAAGAGGGGTTGTTGAGGTGGTTTGGTTATTTAGAGAGAATGGATCAAAGTAGAATGACATGGGGAGCGTATAAATCTGTAGGGGAAGGAAGGCGGGGTAAGGGTCGTCCTCGAAAAGGTTGGAAGGAAGGGGTAAGGGAGGTTTTGTGGGCGAGGGGCTTGGACTTCCAGCAGGCGTGCGTGAGCGTGTTCGATAGAAGTGAATGGAGACGAATGGTATTTGGTACCTGACAATCTGCTGGAGTGTGAGCAGGGTAATATTTACTGAAAGGATTCAGGGAAACCGGTTATTTTCATATAGCCGGACTTGAGTCCTGGAAATGGGAAGTACAATGCCTGTACTCTAAAGGAGGGGTTTGAGATATTGGCAGTTTG
>NC_091344.1:10123271-10158271 GCF_038502225.1 Cherax quadricarinatus | reverse complement strand
ATATATATATATATATCTGCAAAACAACCACTGTGAAAGAGTAGTGAAATTCCAAGCGCTTTCGTGACTACTCACATTGTCATAGTTCCTCGACAATGTGAGTAGTCACGAAAGCGCTTGGAATTTCACTACTCTTTCACAGTGGTTGTTTTGCATATTTTAAAATCACCTGTTTACTGTGATCTTATTGCATATATATATATATATATATATATATATATATATATATATATATATATATATATATATATATATATATATATATATATATATATATATATATATATATATATATATATATAAATAGTGAAATTCCAATCGCTTTCGTAATTTCTCACATTATCAAGGACCTGTAAAAATTATAGAGGAGCAGAAGGCTATTTAAGGGGCACGTAAGTACCCTTCCCTGTCTTCTAATAACATGTTCGGTTTTCCACTGTAATCTGTCTTGTCCATAATTACGATCGCATTTACTTTGTCTGAACTTTGCTCAGACCTGTGCAACACAATTGTCCCCAAAGATTTATTAAATTATACCATGAATTATTAAAGATCCTGGACTTCACCTTACGAAACAGACAAAGAAAATGCGATAGTAAATACGGACAAGGTAGATTATAGTGGAAAAATGAACATGTTATTATAGATGAATGGTTCAGAGAACCGACAAGTTAATAAATTAGACACATGTGCAACACTTGGGTATCTTTCATGAGGAAACGTTCCGCAACACAGTGGCTTCATCAGTCCATACAAAGGAGAATGGAGACGAACAGGAGGAATTTGAGGTAATCAGTCCCTCAGCCTTGAGTCCCACCTGCGGGTAGGATGGTCAAGGATTTGTCAAACATAGCTTAAATTCTTCCCAAATTTTATTAATTATAAATGAATCCAATTTACATAATCCTAAACTAATATTCATATTAAAATCAAAATTAATTATTATAAGGTTTGATTCAGTTATATATCTCTCAGCCATAGACCTGCTTGATAAAAATTTTCTGGCCTTTAAAAAATCAATGGGATGGTTTAAAATCACTCACACGAATAAACAGAGCATTAGCCTTTTGTCCAGTTCTAATGTACTAATATTGTTTTAGTCTTAATTCAAGGATTTTCCCAGTTTAACCTTAGTAAACTTTACTACATTTGTTTTTTTACAGGGAATGTTCTAGACAGCCATCAGTATTTTTCGTGGAATTTTTAATCAAAAGATTTTTGTAATGTATCAAGATTTGATTCTGATTTTAAAATTCTTAAGCAGAGAAGGTACATCAAAAAGGTTATCATGGTAAGGGAGAACCAACATATTCTTGGTTGAATATGAACGTGTAATGTCGGGTGTAATGTCCGACGTGACCGCGAGGCAATATCTAAGCCTTATATAGCCTTCTGCTGTTTCATTATTTTTACAGGTCCTTAATAATGTGATAAATTATGAATGCGCTTGGAATTTCAAATTTTTACGCAGTGGTTGTTTTTGTATATCGTAATATCACTTGTTTACTCTGATCTTATAGCATATATATATATATATATATATATATATATATATATATATATATATATATATATATATATATATATATATATATATATATATATATATATATATGTAGTATGTGTAAAGAAAAAATCCTCATGGATTGAGGGGATCTGACATTTTAGCACTATTTAGAAGTTTTTATGTTAGTAGGTTATTGCATGTAAGTATAAATATTTAAAGATATGTGTAGGTGTAGAAATGTTTTGAGGTTTAAACACGCACGCTGCTTAGATAAAGTCATACATGCACATAAAACTTTGTCGTGATGTACATGAATGAGGATATGCAAATATGACAATACACACACACACACACACACACACAAACACACACACACACACACACACACACACACACACACAAATACACTCGATACTACCCCATACTAGAGCCTGGGCAAATTGAATGCTTCAATAAGTCAATTATTTTCCCAAGGATTCTACATACAATAATTTTCATAGAGAAGCGCTAGAACCGAAGATATTTACACAGCACCTTGGTAATGGATGGTAATCAGGGATCCAAGAACGATGAGAATGTATTTTATTCCCAGGATTAAAAACACTTTCACTTGAATGGAAGCATTATATATTGAACCCATTATATACGCAATTTAAGAGATGCCGGGATGTCTCTGCTTGTAAATTAGGAACAGCTGATGAAGACACACATGAAGGTTGAGTAGAAGACAGTGCGGTACTTGTTCAGTTATATATATAATACATTCATGGGAAAACGTTTATCCCGTAGCTGTTACCAGGTTTGACCCATGAGGAGCTTTTCACCAACATTATGGCTCCAGCTTGATTAAGTCCTTCAAGGAAGGACTTAATCAAGCTGGAGGAAGAGTCCAACAGGAAAATAAATCAGTAAAGTAACTCAATATAGCCAATAAAGCGAGTTCAGATCACGCTCAAATTAATAAAAGACTATTGTTCCTTGTCACTGGCAGGCTTGAGAATGAAAACAAAACAGTTGCATGTTGGGAGACTAGTAAAGTACATAAAGTTTCTTGACAATATCAATAGTAAGAACAAAAGGCCATAGGTGTTAACTGGAGGAAAATATGTATGCACCGAGTGGTAAAATAATTAAATGGAGTACAGTAGGAAATAATTGGTATTAAACCCAATGAAAAGTGATAAATAGATTAATCAATGAAAACCGGAAATTACGATCATGGGAAAACACAAATAGAAAAATAGAAATACTCACACGCTCATAAACATATGCTCAAAATTAAATACATATACATATTCATACACAGCCACAAACGCGTGTGCACTCAGACACCTCTACACATTAGTTAACGTAAATGTGCGCATATTCTCGACAAATTAAAGGTAGTGCATACACACATACACTCACACACTTACAATATGCTACAATATACTCATAAATACATTTGCTACAAACAGACGCAGCATGACTCCAAACACGAGCACCATCAATACATACATACGGGTCATCAGTACAGTCACACTCATAAATACTAACACGAACATCATCAAAACAAATACACACGGCAAACCCACGCTGCAGGCACACATCAACGAAAACAAACTTTACAAACACACGAATCAACAAACTAAGCACTCGCTGCAAACACGCATTTCAACGCTACAAACATAGATAAATTAAAAATCACACTACTCAATAAACTAAACACAGCCCACAAACAAATGCATCAACAATACAAAGCATCTCATCAACAAAACAAACTCACACGGCAAACAAATGCAAACAAATTAGCAAAAGCATACACACAGCCCCAACCTCCCTCTTGCCCCCGAAACACCACACAAACACACCCCCAACATCTATGTACATAACCAGAATAAAAGCATCACTCATTCCGAAACGGGAAATTTTTCATGTTTCCTTCATATATAAAAAAGTGTACATATAAAAGCATTCACAAGTTCGCATATCCGGGTAAAGTTAATGGACAAGCAACTGTTCCGCCAAACCTCATTACTCGAACCTCGACCTTTTTTGACACAGCATTCTATATGCAAATTTTTTGGGTGCATAGTCAGGATTGCACTTGGTTAAAAATACATTTGATTCTTTAATGCTTTCACAGACTCTGATAATAGTGTTTAATAGTAAATTTTTATCAACAGTGTCTATGGAATCGCTCTGTCAACTTTCAGAAAAAATCAATGTTTCTCAACTGAATTTCGAATCATTCGTCCGTGTTTTCTCTTGGTCAAGTTATCATACATTCTGCTCAATATTCTTAAATACTGTATCGTGTTGTGTGTAGTTTTCAGTGTTATTTTGAACTATTTAGCCTGTTCGAAGTTAATCTATATATATATATATATATATATATACCAGTTAATTTATGCAGTTATACCTTTATTACACGAGGCGGACATATATTATTGGGTTTTGCTTCAAGTGTTACGTATTAAGTTACTGAAGCGCGGTTCTGAACCTTCAGTAATTGTTTCTTTTTACATTAACGTTTACAATAGCCTGACTAATAGTGGACGAAGACTTGAGCTTTCGCCGTTTATTACGCTAAATGACCCACACAGGTTTAAAGCTTCATCAAATATATTATCAACAAGTTTATTATTGTTCTCCCTAGCCAGCCACGCCAATCATATATATATATATATATATATATATATATATATATATATATATATATATATATATATATATATATATATATATATATATATATATATATATATATATATATACATACATATATATATATATATATATATATATATATATATATATATATATATATATATATATATATATATATATATATATATATATATATATATATATATATATATATATATATATATATATATATATATAATGTTCTATTTATACATTTTACGTTTCGAAGTTTGACTTGAACATGACATTCGGTGTAATATCTTCCAATGTTTACATTTCGAGAATAATAATGAGGTTGGTGACAGTGGAATGACTCACTGGTATGTCAATACTGTACATAAGGAATGAGGAGTCACCTCATTTCCCGTGACTTTAGACTGTAGTCTACAAATATTCTCAAAAATGCAATACGTAATTTTATGTGTTTGTACTCATCTGCACAGCTGAAGTCACTCGTTTACATCTGTCATAATTTTAGTAATGTTTGGTGAGCATTCGTAAGTTAGTTTGTCATGTTAAACATTAGTCGTTTTAGCTGTCTAATCTCAAGTTTTTTACACATGAATATCCACCACTTATCAGTGAATTTGTTGTCACATGTGGGAGACAACTGTCAACCCAAGAACATTCTTACTTTTACAACACAAAAGAGAATCGCATTTTCTGAAGAATATGATCTAAATGCTCATAAAAGCATGATAGATGTTTAATAAATATCTTATTTTTTGTAAGAAGAGTATATAGAACTTTCATGCTTATTGAATTTCTGTTAGTGTAAAGTTGGGTAGGAGGACTATGTGCTGATCAAGTCTTTATATAAAATGCTTAAGTCTTTATATATTGTCTTTCTGCTGTACGTGTCGGCAGGTCTTTCCTCTCAGATTCCGAAGAAGAATTTTCACCAATGAAAAATAATCAGAGTTGTTTATGCTGCACAATGGGTATTTGGAGAAGGATTGTCTTAAGAAAGTGTGATTCTTGGGATAGTGTAAACTTACTCATAATATAAACAAATGCTCAATGTGCTGTGGCCAACTCCGTCATGCATGTTTCGGACAGTTGTGAGATACATAGCAATTAAAGATAAGTGATGCCTTCAAAGGAATAAATCTAAGCATGGCACAACTATTATTTCTGTAGCAGAGAATTGTTTACTATTTTATAAATATATGTATGTATGTATATATATATATATATATATATATATATATATATATATATATATATATATATATATATATATATATATATATATATATATATATATATATATGTATATTATCATCACACTCGCCGATTCCCACCAAGGCAGGGAGGCCCGAAAAAGAAAAACTTTCACCATCATTCACTCCATCACTGTCTTGCCAGAAGGGTGCTTTACACTACAGTTTTTAAACTGCAACATTAACACCCCTCCTTCAGAGTGCAGGCACTGTACTTCCCATCTCCAGGACTCAAGTCCGGCCTGCCGGTTTCCCTGAGCCCCTTCATAAATGTTACTTTGCTCACACTCCAACAGCACGTCAAGTATTAAAAACCATTTGTCTCCATTCACTCCTATCAAACACGCTCACGCATGCCTGCTGGAAGTCCAAGCCACTCGCACACAAAACCTCCTTTACCCCCTCCCTCCAACCTTTCCTAGGCCGACCCCTACCCCGCCTTCCTTCCACTACAGACTGATACACTCTTGAAGTCACTCTGTTTCGCTCCATTCTCTCTACATGTCCGAACCACCTCAACAACCTTTCCTCAGCCCTCTGGACAACAGTTTTGGTAATCCTGCACCTCCTCCTAACTTCCAAACTACGAATTCTTTGCATTATAGTCACACCACACATTGCCCTCAGACATGACATCTCCACTGCCTCCAGCCTTCTCCTCGCTGCAACATTCATCACCCATGCTTCACACCCATATAAGAGCGTTGGTAAAACTATACTCTCATACATTCCCCTCTTTGCCTCCAAGGACAAAGTTCTTTGTCTCCACAGACTCCTAAGTGCACCACTCACCCTTTTCCCCTCATCAATTCTATGATTCACCTCATCTTTCATAGACCCATCCGCTGACACGTCCACTCCCAAATATCTGAATACATTCACCTCCTCCATACTCTCTCCCTCCAATCTGATATCCAATCTTTCGTCACCTAATCTTTTTGTTATCCTCATAACCTTACTCTTTCCTGTATTCACTTTTAATTTTCTTCTTTTGCACACCCTACCAAATTCATCCACCAATCTCTGCAACTTCTCTTCAGAATCTCCCAAGAGCACAGTGTCATCAGCAAAGAGCAACTGTGACAACACCCACTTTATGTGTGATTCTTTATCTTTTAACTCCACGCCTCTTGCCAAGACCCTCGCATTTACTTCTCTTACAACCTCATCTATAAATATATTAAACAACCACGGTGACATCACACATCCTTGTACAAGGCCTACTTTTACTGGGAAATAATTTCCCTCTTTCCTACGTACTCTAACTTGAGCCTCACTATCCTCGTAAAAACTCTTCACTGCTTTCAGTAACATACCTCCTACACCATACACCTGCAACATCTGCCACATTGCCCCCCTATCCACCCTGTCATACGCCTTTTCCAAATCCATAAATGCCACAAAGACCTCTTTAGCCTTATCTAAATACTGTTCACTTATATGTTTCACTGTAAACACCTGGTCCACACACCCCCTACCTTTCCTAAAGCCTCCTTGTTCATCTGCTATCCTATTCTCCGTCTTACTCTTAATTCTTTCAATAATAACTCTACCATACCCTTTACCAGGTATACTCAACAGACTTATCCCCCTATAATTTTTGCACTCTCTTTTGTCCCCTTTGCCTTTATACAAAGGAACTATGCATGATCTCCCCCAATCCCTAAGTACCTTACCCTCTTCCATACATTTATTAAATAATTGCACCAACCACTCCAAAACTATATCCCCACCTGCTTTTAACATTTCTATCTTTATCCCATCAATCCCAGCTGCCTTACCCCCTTTCATTTTACCTACTGCCTCACGAACTTCCCCCACACTCACAACTGGCTCTTCCTCGCTCCTACAAGATGTTATTCCTCCTTGCCCTATACACGAAATCACAGCTTCCCTATCTTCATCAACATTTAACAATTCCTCAATATATATATATATATATATATATATATATATATATATATATATATATATATATATATATATATATATATATATATATATATATATATATATATATATATATGCAAAACAACCACTCTGAAAAAATAGAGAAATTCCAAGCGCTTCCGTGACTACTCACATTATCAAGGAACTATCATAGTTCCTTGATAATGTGAGTAGTCACGAAAGCGCTTGGAATATCTCTATTTTTTCAGAGTGGTTGTTTTGCATATTCCGAAATCACCTGTTTACTGTGATCTTATTGCTTATATATATATATATATATATATATATATATATATATATATATATATATATATATATATATATATATATATATATATATATATATATATATATATATATATATATATATATATATATATATATATATATATATATGTATATATATATATATATATATATATATATATATATATATATATATATATATATATATGTATATATATATATATATATATATATATATATATATATATATATATATGTATATATATATATATATATATATATGTATGTATGTATGTTTGGACCATGCCCATTCAGCCGAGTCTCAAATCACACTTCCTAAAGTGGAAAGATATCTTTAAAGAATATGAACCTGTAAGACGAAGAGGAAGAAAAGAATTATACACTGAATGAAATTTGAAGCATTTAAGACTTACCTGTTATCTCACATGTTTATGAGAAAGAAAGAAAGCACCAACAGTCCCGCCAGTGAGCAAAGCCTTCATCAGGCTTCTCTTTCACACTCGTGTGGCAGAACGGTAGTACTGTACCTCCCAGATGGTTGCTGCCAGCCATCCTACTGAAGCTGGCAGAAAACCACACTGTCCCTGTCAACCCTCATTAACTGTCAGATACTTTCAACGATCGAACATTTGTTTCATCCTTTCACGTTAGAGATAACCACAATAAATGCAATCTAACATGATGAGGATAAGTGGAATGCTTATATTCAAGTAACAGGCAAGACAAACAAGGGTCAGTTATCCAATATTAAGGTTAAGAAAAGTAATCTAATTTATTATTATTATTACCACAATTTTCATTAATATATATATATATATATATATATATATATATATATATATATATATATATATATATATATATATATATATATATATATATATATATATATATATATATATATATATATATATATAAAAATTCGTGTTGTATTGCTGCAGACGGAGATGGCTACAGGTAGAGCGTATGTGATATTCTTCACTCTACAGTAACCAGCAAATATTTTAGATGCTACATATTATTTGTTCTTGACTGTATATTATATAAACAATAGATTTTATCTTTTCTTGTAGTTTCATTGGCCACGATAGAAAATATTTGAGATTTTTATATAATTTTATTATCAAGTTCAGCATTATCTCGAAAGCAGCTGCCATGAAGAAAGTTCAATTTTCAAAAATCAATACCAAACCTCCATTAAGAAGCAGACCGGAAAAGATATTCTTCATCTATTGAATGAAATCAAGCAAATTCAGAATTTATTAACTGTGCTAGCAGATTGACAAATATGAATAACCTACCATGTCAAGAGATATTGTTCACTTCCAAAGATGCATCAGCCATTAAATATTGAAGCTTTATAGAAAAGGGATAAAATAAGATTTTGTTTGTATTTTTAACCCGAGGCTTAGTCACTCAGGATAACCCAACAAAGCCAGTGCGTCATCAAGGACTGTCTGTCTTATTTCCATTGTGGATCTTCAGTCTTGTCCCTCAGGACGCGACCGACACTAGTCTAACACCCAGATACCTACTTACTTGCTAGGTGAACGGGGACAGTAGGTGTAAGGAAACATGGCCATCGTTTTCACCCGTGCAGGGGATCGAACCACGGACACTATGAGTGTGAGACGAGAGCGTTGCCTATCAGGTCATACTTAAATTATTCCTCAGAAAAAATTCAACAATCCCCAATCGGTGGGTCGTTGATGTCCCTCGGCTTGGTGGGCAATGGACTCGCTTCACTCAGTGAGTGTGGTTCGATCCCTCATACTCCTGGGAATGTTCCTTTATACCTGCTGTCCCTGTTCATCTAGGAGTAATTAGGTACCTGGGTTTTAGTCGACTGGTGTGGGAAGGATCCCATTAGAAATAAGACAGACAGTCCCTCGATGACGCACTGCCTTTCTTGGGTTATCCTGGGTGGCTAACCCTCCGAGGTTAAAAATCCGAATAAAAGCTTATCTTATGAGCGAAAACAAACAGTCAACATGGTGACTTATTTCTTTAGTTACTGTACAGCACATATGAATATTTAATAATATTATTATTATTATTATTATTATTATTATTATTATTATTATTATTATTATTATTATTATTATTATTATTATTATTATTATTATTATTATTATTATTAAAGATTCGCCGGTATTCTCCCGGCCCAGGCCTTTTCCAAGTGGTGGCCCGGCCTTGGCTCCCTGTCTTGGGAGTGTCTAAGACCTAAGTCTTCCATGGGAGGAGGCACAAGTACCTCCACTTCCGGTATAATAAACTTGCTTAAAACAAAATCTTATCTTATATTATCTTACAAATCAAAATTTTAATTACGCATTTTAACTAGTGGAAATAAATAAATCTTTATCTTTATCTTTACTCCCTTAATGAACGCAAAATTTGCGCAAGTTATACCTATGCGTATATTCCTCTTGACATTCTCCCCTAACACTTAGAGAACGAAAGTTGTTTAAGCTAAGGGATAACTATTATTACTCAGTACTTACGTAGACATAAGAACGTATGAACCTTAACTCATTTCCAACAAACTGCAAAAAATGAGCAGTATTTGAACATTAGGAAATTTAATCCGAACACTTAAATATATACAGAGGACAGCGCTGGCGAGTTTTTATCTAGGTTTCATAAATAGACATTTAAGTTCTTGTAATGGTCTTGAGGGCATACATGCTTTAAGCACACGCTTGTAGTACGGTTCCTCGCGAATTGTTAAGTACATTATGATGATTTTAGCTAGGATAACTCAATAATGTCTAATAGGGTTACATACAGCAAGAGTTGTCCACAGTCAATATATTCTGAGAGTTTACTCCCTATTTTAGAGATCAAAATATTCTTGTTTGGTGGTGAAAAGGTTACATGCAGCCTTAATGAGTCTCGTGTAGTCTATGGGCTTTAAAGCTTATTAACTAACCAACCAAGGGATTAATGTCTCAGTGAACATTTGCAGTGTATATAACCCCAGAAGGATCAGCCTAATAAAAAATGCGACTTTACAGTATTCGAATACCACGGGGTAAGATAAGAGCTTGTTCGACTTTTTTACCCCGGAGGGTTAGCCACCCAGGATAAAACAAGAAAGTCAGTGCGTCATTGAGGACTGTCTGTCTTATTTCCATTGGGATCCTTAAAACTTGTCCTCCAGTTGACTAACACCCGTGTACCTACTTGCTTGCTAGGTGAACGGGACAGTAGGTGTAAGGAAACACTTCCAGTGTTTCCACTATTGCCGGAGATGGAATCACGGACACTGTGTGAGGCGAAAGCGTTGCTTACCAGGCAACCACGAATATATTTAGGGTGCAGGTTTACAAGACATTCTCCATCTCTCGCTGGGTTCGTGGCTCTTTAGTGCCTGCCCTTTCAGAAGGTTCCTTTATGCAGGTGACCCAAGAAATCACAGCTATCCTATCATTCCTCGGATCAAGCCTCTTTATTTTCCATTCCACGGACGCTGTGTGACCCCCAATGGGTTTAATTTAATTATGATGCTTAGGTATTGAATGCTTTGGTTCTCGTCGCATCCACAAGGACAAAGACAAACTGTACTTATGTTAGTGGAAAGATAAATAGCCCCAGGAATGTTATGTAAAAAGACACATGTGCAACTAATGCGACATTTTACTGTGGCAACGTTTTGCTCTCCAGGAGCTTTGTCATCCCGTTATGTAATGGCTTGACAAAGCCCCTGGAGAGCGAAACGTTGCCACAATAAAAATGTCGCATTAACTGCACATGTGTCCTTTTACCTAACATATTGTAGGTTATTTTACCAACATTATTACAATCCCCGGAACATTATGGTGCGTAGATGTTCTTAGCTAATACTGAACATTTGGATTTGTCCGGGTTGATAATTCAGAGAGTGGAATTGCGTCACCCTCGAAGGATCTGAGAAATACATGATGACTACCAAAGAGTCGCCGAGCATCCATAAATACTGAAACATAAGTTAGATTTTCTTCATATTTTTAACCCGGAGAGTTAGCCATCCAGGATAACTCAATAAAGTCCGCGCGTCACATCTAGTATCACTCTTGATTCTGTACTCCAGGTAGAGTTAAAAATAATTATATGCACTCTGATGATCTCTGTGCGTTACCATATTTCATAAAAATCACAACTAGGTCTTTTGCACTTCCCTTACTCTGTCAATACAATGTCAAAAGAATGGCACAACAGTTGTGGTATAGCGGTCAATCTCTGCCCCATAGAGTGGGTAGCGGATGCTCCAATCAGTTTCAGCTGGTCACCCCGATGTGCCTTCCCCCGTGAGTATAACTAACTTAAAATTCTATAAAACCTCCATTTGCCATTGTTATTGTATTTACCTATTTGTAATTACATGTATAAAATTATTTAAAATTGTCTTTTTGTCACACTGGGAAAAATAAGTGATGTTGCAGGGCATATATAGGAGGAATTCCGATCCCGTTAAGTGCTAGAAGTTAAGTAAGGGTATAACCTATTTCAAGAAGAGATAGGTTATCTTCGCGTGATAGGTCACCCTGCTTGGGAAATACCCTTGTTTTGTAGGATCAGTCGACGATAATGAAAAAGGCTGACTCAGTACTGTACATCACCAGAAATTGTTGAAAATGGTGAAAAATACCGACAAGTTAAAGATTTAAGACTTATGTTTATTTCATCTTCATTTCATTACTACTGCTCTCTCTGTATTTAACTGAAGAAGCCTACTATGTAGGCGAAACGTTTCATCAATGAAGATACCCAACTGTTGCATATATGTCTTAATCATCATCAACCAGAAACCATAATTAAATAATGTTTTAGGTATTTTTTTAAAATGCTGCATACATTCTCTGTCGCACTATTAGACTTGTAGGTTTACACGTCCGTCAAGGAAACACGACATAAAAGAAAAAAAATATCTGATATATTTCAACTTTTAATGTAATAAGTATGGCACAGATGTGTCGAATTAACAATAAACAACATTTCATCCCTAAGCCAGCAAGGATAATAAAAATATAAAAGTGAATGGTGTTTGATACTAGGTTATTGAAGGAGACTTCTAATTGTATTGAGGGAGGTGCGTATTGTGTTAGAGGTGCGTATTGTGTTGGGGAGGTGCGTATTGTGTTGGAGAAGTGCGTATTGCATTGGGGAGGTGCGTATTGTGTTGGAGAGGGGCGTATTGTATTGGGGAGGTGCGTATTGTGTTAGAGGTGCGTATTGTGTTGGGGAGGTGCGTATTGTGTTGAAGAAGTGCGTATTGCATTGGGGAGGTGCGTATTGTGTTGGAGAGGGGCGTATTGTATTGGGGAGGTGCGTATATAAATATATATATATATATATATATATATATATATATATATATATATATATATATATATATATATATATATATATATATATATATATACATATAATATGTGACTTCTGTGTTAAAGCGGTGCGTACTGTGAAAAGGAGGTGTATTGCAGCTGCGTATAGTGTTAGGGAGATTAGTATTGTTCTGGATGGTGCGAATAATGTTAAGGAAGGTTCGTATATATTAGATCATCGGCTGTGGAAGTGGGCATTTAAGCATACTGGGGTGGAGAAGGTTTGTAAGGTGCTGGAGGAGGGTAGGAGGGATTGTGTGCTGGGTACTGGGCTTCTCCCTCGTAGGTGACCACAGCCTCCAGACCATCGCCGTTGTCCACGTAGTTGACGGTCTGCTTGCGGCCGTCAGGGAGGTCCACTGAGTAGCTGCCCTCGGTCTTGTAGCCGTCGCGGACCTCAGAGTGACCGAAGTTAGAGCCTGAGTAGCCATCCTTAACACCGTAGTTGTAGGTGTACTGGGGAGGAACCTGTAAAATGCCAGGGAATTATTAAAATGATAATCCTCTACGTCTACTGAGAAGGAACCTGTAAAAAAAACTGAGAATTATTAATGAGCCTCTACGAAGAAGCCAATAAAATCCCTAGCAATTATTAAATAACAATTTTCTTCATACTGATGCCAGAATCAATGAAGAACAGGTTAAAATAAGGATCTCTTGATCCAAGAACAGCTACACACATTACAACCACATTATATCCTTTCAGGTAACAGTGCCCATAAGTTCTGTGAAGATATCTAAAGTATATAGGCGAATCTAACTCCGCAGATAGATTCAGAAATGTTTCCTCACTTTCCACGTGATCTCTCGTATTTTTTTTAATGTTTTTTTTTCTGCAGAGGATCTGGAAGTGTTTCCATTACATTAGCTCTGTAACTAGAGCAAATTTCTATACACAATACAAACATTTATTCATTACTTAGCACGTATCAGATGAACCAGTAAAAATGTAGCAATTATCTCCGTTTAGAAGAGTGTGTCCTGTTTGTGTGTTGATCAGAGCTAGAGGAATGTATGACATGAGATACAAGTGGTATTTATACTGACTCCTTGATGCGTGTGTATACTCATGAGGAATCGGCCATCTTACAAATAAGAAATCGAATATACATCATTGATCAACACGATACAGTGTCACTCAGACTCGTCCATCGCTTTACATATGTAACGGAACTAAACCGGGCACCGTAATAAGAAAGGCGCATTAGGAAAGACATGATTACGACGTATACTCCGAGAATTCAACAGAACTTCGAAGGAAGGGTCTGGAGACAAGGGAGCATTGATGGATGAACAAACACGCGCATCAATTTGAGCAGTGCGAAATATAATGTACACAAATACTTACGTCTGGATAGGTTTCGACAGGGGCATGGTAGCTTGGAGGAGGGTACTGTGCTGGGCCTGGATATGACGGAGGGAGCTCACCCAACACAACCGCAGCGCAGTAGGCGATAACAAGGACAGCTAACTGCAACGTAAAGAAAACTATACGATCAAGAAAGCGATTGCCTTAATCAACACTGCAACACAAAATGAATCAAAGGCACACAAAAAGAGTAAGTATTATTTAGCGACGTTTCCCCAGCGATGGAGGCTTTGTCAAATATTTGACGAAACTCTACAGCGGGTGGAAAGTTATTCAATAAAAGGCTTACTCTGCTTATGAGTCTCTGATTCACCATTTGTCAACTTTAGCCATTTACTACCCACTGCAACATAAACCGAACCAATGTGAAGTTTGACTGGATCGCAGCTCAGATATGTCAGGGATAACTCGAGCAGCAGATGGAACTGTAGGCAATGTTTACCTTGGGCGACATGGCTGGTTACTGGTGCTGACAGGCGGGTGGTTGCTATATTTATACTCATCACCGGCGACTTTCTATTACTGCGGGGAAATGTCCAGTTTCCACGCTTTCCTCTCAGCTCCCTCAATCCCTCCATGTCTCCTCTCTTAGAAGCGTGGGAGAGAGAAGGTGAAGTACTTGAACGTCGGTAAATTATGAGTCGCTATTCTCTTTCTCATAATACTTTTCAATTTTGGTTAACAGGGTACGCATTAGTCTCAGAGCTGGATAGGCAGAGAGTTTTACTGGAAATTACTTAAGAACGTAAATAACGAGGCAGCACTCCTTTGTGTATGTGTAATTTTATGTTGTAGTGTGTGTGTACATTTGTCACAGCGTAAGTTTAAGAGAGAGAGAGAGAGAGAGAGAGAGAGAGAGAGAGAGAGAGAGAGAGAGAGAGAGAGAGAGAGACAGAGAGAGAGAGAGAAAGAGACAGAGAGAGAGAGAGAAAGAGAGACAGAGAGAGAGAGAGAGAGAGAGATAGTGAGAGCGTGTGTGTGTGTACTCAACTAGTTGTGGTTGCAGGGTTCGAATCTCAGTTCCTGGCCCCATCTCTTCACTGGCCGCTACTCGGTAGCGTGTGTGTGTGTGTGTATTCACCTAATTGTACTCACCTAATTGTGGATGCAGGAGTCGAGACACAGCTCCTGGCCCCGCCTCTTCACTGATCGCTACTTCACTGATGTGTGTGTGTGTGTGTGTGTGTGTGTGTGTGTGTGTGTGTGTGTGTGTGTGAACTCACCTAATTGTACTCACCTAATTGTGTTGCAGGGGTCGAGACTCAGCTCCTGGCCCCGCCTCTTCACTGATTGCTACTAGGTCCTCTCTCTCTCTGCTTCCTGAGCTTTATCATACCTCTTCTTAAAACTATGTGTGGTTCCTGCCTTCACTACTTCACTTGCTAGGCTATTCCACTTCCTGACGACTCTATGACTGAAGAAATACTTCCTAACGTCCCTGTGACTCGTCTGAGTCTTCAGCTTCCAGTTGTGACCCCTTGTTCCTGTGTCTACTCTCTAGAACATCCTATCTCTGTCCACCTTGTCTATTCCCCGCAATATCTTGTATGTCGTTATCATGTCTCCCCTGACCCTTCTGTCCTCCAGTGTCGTCAGTCCGATTTCCCTCAACCTTTCCTCGTACGACATTCCCCTGAGCTCTGGGACTAGCCTTGTTGCAAACCTTTGCACTTTCTCTAACTTCTTGACGTGCTTGACCAGGTGTGGGTTCCAGACTGGTGCTGCATACTCCAGTATGGGCCTAACATACACAGTGTACAGTGTCTTGAACGATTCCTTATTAAGGTATCGGAACGCTATTCTCAGGTTTGCCAGGCGCCCGTATGCTGCAGCAGTTATTTGGTTGATGTGTGCCTCCGGTGACGTGCTCGGTGTTATGGTCACCCCGAGGTCTTTCTCCCTGAGTGAGGTCTGTAGTCTTTGTCCACCTAGCCTATACTCTGTCTGCGGTCTTCTTTGCCCCTCCCCAATCTTCATGACTTTGCATTTGGCAGGATTGAATTCGAGAAGCCAGTTTCTGGACCACATGTCCAGAGTGTCCAGGTCTCTTTGCAGTCCTGCCTCATCCTCATCCGATTTAATTCTTCTCATCAACTTCACATCATCTGCGAATAGGGACACTTCAGAGTCTATTCCTTCCATCATGTCGTTCACATATATCAAAAATAGCACTGGTCCTAGAACTGACCCCTGTGGGACCCCGCTCGTCACAGGCACCCACTGTGATACCTCTTCATGTACCATGACTCGTTGCTGCCCCCCTGTCAGGTATTCCCTTATCCATTGCAGTGCCCTCCCTGTTACATGCACCTGATCCTCCAGCTTCTGCACTAATCTCTTGTGGGCAACTGTGTCAAAGGCCTTCCTGCAGTCTAGGAAAACGCAACCAACCCACCCCTCTCTCTCATGTCTTACTTCTGTTACCTTGTCATAAAACTCCAGGAGGTTTGTGATACAAGATTTGCCTTCCATGAACCCATGCTGGTTTTCATTTATAATCTTGTTCCGTTCCAGGTGTTCGACCACTCTCCTCCTGATAATCTTCTCCATGACTTTGCACACAATACATGTCAGAGACACAGGTCTGTAGTTTAGCGCCTCGTTTCTGTTTCCTTTCTTAAATATGGGGACTACATTTGCTGTCTTCCATTTCTCAGGTAGTTGCCCAGTTTCAAGGGATGTGTTGAAGATTGTGGTTAGAGGCACGCACAGCATCTCTGCTCCTTTTTTAAGGACCCATGGGGAGATGTTGTCCGGTCCCATCGCCTTTGAGGTATCAAGGTCACTTAGCAGCTTCTTCACCTCCTCCTCGGTTGTTCGTATGTCATCCAACACTTGTTGGTATATTCCCTCTTGATGTTCCCTTCTGTGCTGCCTTCCCACAGCCCTTCCTGTCTCTACTGTAAACACTTCCTTAAATCTCCTGTTTATCTCCTCACATACCTCCTGATCATTTCTGGTGAGTTCTCCCCCTTCTGTCCTTAATCTGATCACCTGGTCTTTGACTGTTGTCTTCCTCCTGATGTGGCTATACAACAGTTTCGGGTCAGTCTTGATTTTCGATGCTATGTCCTTTTCATACTGTTGGTGGGCCTCCCTCCTTACCTGTGCGTACTCGTTCCTGGCTCTGTGACTGATCTCCCTATTTTCGTGTGTTCTCTGCCTTCTGTACTTTTTCCATTCTCTATTGCACTTTGTTTTTGCCTCCTTACACCGTCGGGTAAACCAGGGGCTCGTTCTGGTCTTCCCGTTGTTTCTGTTGCCCTTGGGAATAAACCTTTCCACTGCCTCCTTGCATTTTGTTGTTACATATTCCATCATTTCGTTTACTGGCTTTCCTGCCAGTTCTCTGTCCCACGGGACCTCCCGCAGGAAGTTCCTCAACCCTATGTAGTCCCCTCTTTTATAGTCAGGCTTTTCCCATTCAACTCCTGTTACTCTCTCCACTTGCAGCTCTACTATATATTCAAAGCACGGAACCACGTGGTCGCTAGCTCCTAGGGGACTCTCATATGTGATGTCCTCAATGTCTGAACTGCCCAGGGTAAACACAAGGTCCAATCTTGCTGGTTCATCCTCCCCTCTCACTCTGGTAGAGTCCATAACATGTTGGTGCATGAGGTTTTCCAGCACCACGTCCAACATCTTGGCTCTCCGTGTTTCGGGACCCCCCATGTGGCTCCAGGTTTTCCCAGTCAATCTCCCTGTGGTTGAAATCCCCCATAACCAGCAACTTTGCTCTGCTGGAGTGAGCTTTTCTTGCCACCTCATCAAGTGTGTCCACCATTGCTCTGTTGCTCTCTTCATATTCCTCTCTTGGCCTCCTGCAGTTCTGTGGTGGATTATACATCACTGCATTGACCACCTTGTGTTCCCCAGACTGAAGTGTACCTGCTATGTAGTCTCTTTCTCCCGTCTCATCTATGCCTTCCATTTTCTCGAATTTCCATCTGTTTTTTACGAGCAGAGCAACCCCACCTCCCCCTCTGCCCCTTCTATCTTTCCTCATGATCTGGTATCCTGGTGGGAAGATTGCATCTGTTAATGTCTCCGTGAATTTTGTTTCTGTAACTGCTATGATGTCTGGGGACTTCTCATTGATTCTTTCTTGCCATTCCTCATGTTTATTCGTTAATCCATCTGCATTTGTGTACCAAACCTTCAACTTCTGTTCTAATACTGTAACTGTGGTGCGGAGGGTGGGAACAGAGGGATCGGTGTGTGATGGTTGGTTTGGATTGTTCAGTTGCCTTGGGGGTGTCGTGGCTGGGGTCCTTCTTCATGTGTTTCTGGGGGGTGTGCTTGTCCTTCCACTTGTTCCTGGGTTATTCTGCTCTCCTGTGTGTGTGTGTGTGTGTGTGTGTGTGTGTGTGTGTGTGTGTGTGTGTGTGTGTGTGTGTGTGTGTGTGTGTGTGTGTGTGTGTGTGTGTGTGTGTGTATGCGTGTGTGTGTGTGTGTGTGTATGTGTGTGTGTGTTTGTGTGTTTGTGTGTGTGTGTGTTTGTGTGTGTGTGTGTTTGTGTGTGGTACTTCAGGCTTCACATGTAGTCTCTTTCCTTGCAGGTCTAGTCACCAAACACTGATATTTATATATCACTTAACCATTCAACATGTCGCTTCCCATATAACTTAATGCTGCCATCACCAGCATATTACTCTTTATCCTTCCAGACACACATTTACAAGCTAATTGACGAAGCCAGTCACCTTACACATAGGAAGTTGGCATCAAAATGGGTACCTGGGTGCTAGTCGACTGGTGTGGGTCGCATCCTGGGACAAAACTGACCTAATTTGCCCGAAATGCTCTGCATAACAAGCGGCTTTCTATATAGCAGTATGTCATTGATGTCAGCTAGTCCTGTATACCTTGTACATGTACTTGTAGCAAATAAAGATATTATTATTATATAATCCATCCCACACCAGGGATGGATCTTAATTCTGAGGACATGTACATAACCTTCACGACTACGACAACTACTACTACAACTAACCCATCTCTTTGGGAAGGACCTACTTCCACTGGGGAATCCCGCCTACCAGTGAATATGCCCTAGTCTGCTACACCTGACGTTACTATATAAGCGCCAGGATCCTTTCTTCTGCTTCAGAATCTCCACGACTATGGTGCTCTTCGCACCTACTCCTAGGTTGAGGGACTGATTACCTCATCTTCTGTACATAGTTCTACTGTCTTCAAGTTATGTCCTAGAATTTGTATTGATAAAGCCACTGGATGGCGAAACGTCTACAATAAAGATACCCAGATGTTGCACATGTGTCTTAATCTCACACCAGGGATGGAATGGCCACCCACTAGTACAACACCGACCCTCCATCGGGAGCCAACGACGGATCAGTGGAGTAATACCTATGTCAGTACAGTGTTCCAAACGTTCTCCGTTCTTCTCTTACTGGACTGAAGTCACTGGCTGGTGAAACGTTTCCTCAGTAAAGATTCCAAAATGTTGCATACTAAGTATTTAATTCTTTAGTTTGTAGGTTTTTTATACCATTTGCATCACAGTGTTCTTTACAAATGTAAAAACATGATCTCCCAAGAACACATTCCTTTATGACTAAACTTATCAGAATTAATTTTGCAAAATCTACTTCCTTCAGGGTCAGTCAGTACTGTTACTATGTTCCACTGGCGTCCTCACATGGTTCTCACAACATATATATAAGATTTTGTTCGGGTTTTTAACCTGGAGGGTTAGCCACCCATGATATCCCAATTAAATCAGTGAATCATTGGGGGCTGTTTGTCGTATTTCCAGTGGGGTCCTCAGTCTTGTCTCCTAGCATGCGACTTACAAGTACCTACTTACCGATAGGTGAACAGGGGCAAGGAAACATGTCCAGTGCTACTTCCCTGCCGGGGACCGATCCTGGATCCTCAGCGTGTGAGCTGAGAATGGTACCACATCAAAAGTTTCCCAGGCTAGTTGATTTTGGGATTTCATCACCTGAACTAACTTGACCTAGCAGCTGCTAAGACACAGATTCGTGACTCCACTGGACGTAACAGCTCAAAGAATGTTTTGTTTAGACTCAAAGGATTAATATGAAAAGACTTATATTCTAAATTATTTAATAAGGATTAAAATCGAATCCCAGAACACTGTGTGTGTGTGTGTGTGTGTGTGTGTGTGTGTGTGTGTGTGTGTGCACATCTTCGTGACTCCTGTTTGCTTACTTTCCCCCTCATTGACCTTGGGTGAGGTGATGTCAGGCACAACATGTGAACTCTTGACCCCTACCTTCCTTCCATCATTGAACCCCTCCCTCCCTCCCTCCCTCCCTCCCTCCCTCCCTCCCCCCCTCCCTCCCTCTCACCCTCTAAGCTTGTCAGTTTTTTTTTTTATCTCTTCGACTGTCAAGTTTTTACTTTCCTCAAATATTTATTGTGCTTTAGAGCAACAAGTTCAGTATTTCTTGACAAAGATTGTTAGCAAGAAATTCATGTGTTATGAATCTTAGTCAACTGTCTAAAATCACCTGTGTGTAAATAAGTCAATTGTCTAAATTTCATAAATAACGATACTACGTTTCAAGAAACTGATCCATCTTAGAGAAATATTACCAAGTCATCATATTATTTACAGTAAGTCGAACCGTCATGGAGAATTGTTATAAGTCATTGTTATGTGAGGTGCTAGTCATAGTATGTTATGTGAGGTGAGAATCATAATATATTATGTGAGGTACATGTCATAGTATTATGTGAGGTGCAAGACATAGTATTGTTCTTGTGAGGTGGAAGTCAAAGTATTGTTAGATACATAGTATATTAAAAGTCATGTTATGGGACACAGTGAATCAAGAATCTTCTATACATAACATCCTTCCCAACAAGAGCAGGACATAGAATAATATTGATGAATCCCTAGAACAGGGCTGGAGAACCTGTTTTTTGAAAGCGTGTGCCCAAAATATGCATAAATTTTGGAAAAATTAATGTTCGTGCCTATAAAATTATTTATTTACTTATTTATTTTATATATTATAATATCTTTATGTACTATTGCCTCCAGTTTTCATAAAAAAAATATTCTCATATACAATCGTTATGCCTTTATACAAATATTTATATTCAGAGGCCGTTTCACTGTGTTAAGTACACCTGCATATCTGCTCGTTAACGTAAATATCTAATCAACCGTTCATATGGCAGCATCTCCATGCCTAAAAGCAGGCAATGAATAAGGAGAAAAGTAATGAGAGATTTGATTGCAGATGATAGTGAAGGAATATGGAGGAAATAAATGTGATCGTATAGTATTTTGGGGTGAACTTGACGGATGGTTCTATGAGAGATGAGGTGAACCTAAGAACTGAGAAGACACATATGCAACAGTTACGTATCTTTATTTCGAAACGTTTAGTATACACAGTAGGCTTCTTCAGTCTATTACTGAAGAGTTAGCAGAAGCAGTGAAGATGTGAAGACGATGCAATAAGTCCATCACCCTTGAAGACGTAGTTTTGAGGTGATCAGTCCCTCAGTCTGGAGAAGAACTCTGCTCCATAGTCTGGAGCATTGTTCTGGAGCAACAGGCTTACTGTAAGTTATTTCATCAAATTCTTGCCACATTCTCTGAATTTCAAAAAAGATTCTGGAATGCTTAACAGCTCTCAAAGGGACGAAATCATTTACAAACAGTATCTCTCATTTCACAGCAGGATTAGAACCTGAACGCTATGCATCAAAGTACGCAGTACTTTATCCACAAAACCAAATCTAATAATGGTATGGGCGCCTAGCACCACTGCCTCCATCACCAGCACCACTACCGTCACCACTACCATCACTGCTACCATCATCATCAGAACCACTACCATCACTGATGCCATCATCACCAGCACCACTGCTATCAATGCTACCGTCATCAAGAGCACCACAACCATCACTGCCACAAGAACTAACAACACTACTACTACTACTACTACTACTACTACTACTACTACTACTACTACTACTACTACTACTAATAGGTGTGACAGCAGTTCTGCTATCACACCTATAATTTTTAACCATGTATATGAAATTAAAGCAAAAAAAATATTTCTGAATTACAATCCCCAATTAATGAGAATAAAAATCACATAGCAATATTAAAATTATTTTTAACTCCTTATACATAATAATTTTCCTAATTATTAGTTACCACAATACAAAGGTACGAGAAAATATCTAATTTTTGCTTCTCCTCTTCTCCACTTAAGGTCTTTCAGTAAGAATACAATGATATCACGTTGAAATTTGTCCCCACACATATTCAGCTCACATTCACCCTGTATGCTTCTGTTCGCTTTAAAACTTTACACGAATCCTCTCTCACTTGTCAAAAGTTCTCCACGGATCAGAGCAGAGAATATGCCATTGTTGTGCATGTGTGGTTGAGTTGGCATATCTCCTGACGCCCCCAGACCAGGCTCGCGTTGAGCCAACTCTCTCTCAAGGGGCAGAGAGAGGGGTGACCAGACTATGTGGACAGGCTTAGCTTGTGGTTAGGCAGGGCACTACGTGAAATTATACATACATACATACATACATACATACATACATACATATATATATATACATATATATATATATATATATATATATATATATATATATATATATATATATATATATATATATATATATATAAATATAGGGAGGAACCACCTCTAGAACTGTCGTAGGGACCCTCATCCTCAGAGAAAAGAATAAACTTGCTTCAGGGAAAACTTAAGGTTCTCCCTGAAGCTGTTTGAGAATTTTCTCCTACCACCCCCTATATTTCAAGTATGTTTTATTTAAAGACAAAATACATTGGCCAAACATTCACAAAAATACAACAGAAAGTAAAACAACATGGGTAACTCAGAGCTACATCTCGAATACTTCGTCCAGCTCCCCTGCGGTGGGCCGCGTGCCCAGAATGCTGCAGGCATTTCCTCTCTGGATCGCAACACTGAGTCTCTGAAAGAGGAAGCTGGTCGCCCTGTGGTCCTTGGTTTCTATGATGAGCTTTTCACCTAGCTCTTTGAGGAACTTTAGAGCACACTTGCCCCATGCTCCAAGGGTCTCCGACCCTATTGGAATGAAGTTATAGCAAGGGGGAAGGTCTTCATATTTTCGGATCTTCTGGGTCTCCCTGTGGCTGGCAGCTCCACCCCCTTCCACTACAGAGTATGGCAAGTAGGTGTCTGCCAATGTGGCAGCACAGGTGTAGTCCCAGGCAATCTACTTTCCATCCTTCCAGGGTAGCGTAGTGGCTCCATCAGGACGCTTTTGACTTCCATCAGACCTCTGTACTTGGGGTTCCCGTTGAGCTGGGCAACGGGCTGTGACGAGGCTTCTCTTTATTATATCATTGACCTCCTCATGTCTGGCATTCTTCCCTTCTGCTGTGTGACACACGAGACCATGAAGTCCGAATTGATTAGCTGTCGCCCTGCCGCAAATACACCTATGTTCGGTGAGGATGGGGGCGGCTAGGCGAAGAGCAACACCAATCCGAATGGCCTGTGGGTCGAGACGGGTGCCCAGGGAGGAATTGGGAACAGCTAACAGGAAATCTCCTGAGTGTGGTGCCTTCACTGCCAGGAGACGAGCTTTGTTCTTTCCTGAAGCATTGGAGAGCATTGTGTTGGCGATTTTTTCCATGATCGGTTTGTCCCAGTGGGACTGTTTGTGCTGTTTGGGAGGCGCTGGTCTACTGGAGGAGTCTGTAAGGGTGTCCCACCGAATCGCTGCTTCAGTAAACCTGGGGTCTTGAGCTCCTACCACATCTCTCAAGCGTTCGGGCACTATCTTCTTGACTAATGCACTGGAAGCCAAACACGAAGACAGAAAAGCAGGTAAAGCAACATGCGTTGCTTTACGCACCCCTATACCTCCCAGTCGCACTGGGAGGGTTGCCTGATCCCATTGCTCATCCTCTAGTGACAGGTTCAGTGCCTTCTTAAAGTTGATCTCAGGTGTGCGTCATATTCATCGAGTGTTGGGTTGTCAAAAGAGGGTGCACACCTCAAGAAGTAAGTGAGTCTTGGCATAGTAAGACACCTTGTGAGGAGATACAGAGCATCATGGGCATCAAGATTGCTTATTCTCTCCTCCATTCTCATCAGGTCATTCAATTTGTCCCTGAGGACAGTGTCGATGGCCTGATGACCCAGCGGTGCCCCCAAGAGGGTACTGTTGGACGGAGTTGTAGTTGAGACTTCTGGGAGGATTCTTCGCACAGCATTGATTATTTCCTGGTTTGCTGTGATGATTTCACACTTGGAGGGATTGAGGATGAGTCCAAAGTCTTCTCCCTGTGTTTTCACCAGTTGTAGGTCCCCCACCAGGGACTCTTCAGTACCTGCCAGAGTGCCGTCATCCAGGTACCAGATATTGAGCTCACTGCGAAGGCTGGAAGTTAGTTCTCTTATTGCCAAGCAGAAGAGAAGTGGAGCGAGTGGGTCACCCTGCTGAACACCCTCTGATGATTGAATTTCATGTTCTCCAAACAAAAGAATTGAGGGTTTGCTGTAGCCAGCTGAATTGAAGGGAAAGAGACTGGGGAACCGAACCCGAACAGATGGCAAAATAGCATCTCTCTTCACCACATTAAAGGCATTTCTAAAATCAAGTTTGAATATGGCCTTGTCTTCTGGTAGGTCCCTGATGTAGGCCCTTGCCGCATGAGCTGCAGCTTCACTGCCTTGAGAGACCCCAAAGCCCAGTTGGTGTGGCTGGAGTAAAGTGGCAGCTTCTAGGCGAATGTTTCTCACTGCTGCTTTAGCAACGAGACGGCGAAGAGTGTTTCCAACTGCAATGGGTCTGATTCCCCCATCCCTCTTCTTCAAAGCACATAGTGAGGCTCCAAAAAAGAAAGGTTTAATTTCTTCTGGGATTCGCCCAGCCAGGCAATTGTTGACGAAAGTTGTTAACTCGGTGAGAAGAATTGATGCAGATACACCGAGTACTGGATTTACCATCTCTTTGAGGTGCTGAGGTCGAATTCCAGTGTAACCTCCTGCAGATCCTGCAGGAAATGACACAATCGCCTTACAGACTTCCGATTCTGGCAAAATTAATTGTTCAGTGATAGGGTCTTCCTCAGGGTTGTCGTTGATGGCTATGGTGTCCCTGGTTGGATGCTTGTCTCTTAGTGTTTGGGCCGTGGTCTCATCCTTGGGGGCTACAGTGTCGTCATTTGTAATTATTCTTATTGCTCCCACTGTATTACCTTCTTCAATTTTTTTGCTAACCTGTGCGCAAATTTTCTCGTTTTCAGTGGGACTTTTCTTGGGTCTACCTCTTTGATTCCTGCGATAATGGGGCAGAGGGACACAGTTATCCGTTCTTGTGTAGTTGCGCACTGCCTTGATAACTGACGTGGTTAGCAGTTTGCCTCGTCTTTCAGGAACTGCAAGACAGACATTGCCGAACAAGAGTAGGTTGCGCCATGCTTGGATGGTGCCTCGGGCTTCTAAGTTGGTGGAACCTCCATTCACCCGCTTAAGAAGGTCTGTGAATTTCCCTGCTGCATATGGGCGAGCCGCTTTAGGGATGTGGGATAGTGTACTGCTAGCAGTGGATTTGAATGCCAACAGAAGGTTATCGCAAGTGACGAGGTTGCCATTGGAATTGTCATCTGCCTGTGGAGGCTGTGGGCTGCTCTCTGCTGGGGGCATATGTGATCCTGCACACCCATTGTGTGCACGAATGCGGCCATCATTGTTGCGTGCTCGAAACTCTCCACACACCTGACATGTGCCTCTTCTTTCATTGTTGGGTGCATTGTTTCCCTGGCTTTGTGGCTGGCTGGCTTCATCATCTGCCATACCTCAAACTGTGTGGAAAGCCCAAGCTGAAGGGAAAATGGTGCATGGCACATACCGCATGTGGTTCATGGTGGTGGTGGAGGGGAGGAGAGGGATCTCCCGTCCTTGTGTTGGGCGGTGGAAGAAAGGGAGGAGTGGAAGATGTGTGATGAGGCGGAGTAGGGCACTCATTCCCTCCCAGGACAAGTCACTATACACCACAATGCTCTGTGCACATGTTACTATATATATATATATATATATATATATATATATATATATATATATATATATATATATATATATATATATATATATATATATATATATATATATATATATATATATATATATATATATATATATATATATATATATATATATATATATATATATATATATATATATATATATATATATATATATATATATATATATATATATATATATATATATATATATATATATATATATATATATATATATATATATATATATATATATATATATATATATATATATATATATATATATATATATATATATATATATATAGGATGGGGTCCACCTCTGGTGTAAATTGTGGGACCCATAGCCTCGGAGAAGTGGATAAAAAGGCTTCAAGGAAGAATATTTGGATTTCTTCCTGAAGCCATTTGAATATTCCACTTCCCCTACCACCCCATCTTTTAAACTATTTTTTTTTTTACCAATAGGAATATTTTATTACATAATATGGCACAGAAGATTTAAGAGATACATTGTTGATATAAAGGTGGCATATATATATATATATATATATATATATATATATATATATATATATATATATATATATATATATATATATATATATATCCATGTTGTTACGTGTGTATCACCGATTACAAGGCAAAAATCTCATCCAGCTCCTCAGAGCTGGGGCGCGTGCCCAAAATGCAGCATGCATTACCCCTTTGAACAGCCGCGCTGAGCCGCTGGAACAGAAAACTAGCTGCCCTGGGATCCCTAGTTACCCTGATGAGTCTTTTTCCCAGCTCCTTAAGGAAATTAGATGCACTCTTTCCCCATGAGCCAAGGGTCTCTGAGCCTATGGGAACAAACATATAATGATGGGCAAGTTCTCCATATTTTCTAGACTTTTGGGACTCCCTAAAGCTGGCAGCTGCCCCTCCTTCCTCCCTGGTGTATTGGAGATAGGTATCAGCCAAGGTAGATGCACATGTATAGTCCCACACCACCTGCTTCCCATCTGTCCAGGCTTGAAGGGTGATACCATCTGGACGCTTCTGGCTGCCATCAGATCTGCATAGTTGGGGTGGCTCCCTTACTGCTGGGCATCCAGCTGTTGTGAGGCTCCTCTTGATAATGTTATTAACCTCCTCATGTCTTGCAATCTTTCCCTCGGATTTACGGCACACAAGACCATGGTACCCGAATCGGTCTGCTGCTTCACTGCCACAAATACACCTGTGTTCGGCGAGAATAGGGGCGGCAAGTCGAAGGGCAACACCGATGCGGATGGTCTGTGGGTCGAGGCGTGTGCCAAGGCTGGAGTTGGGAACAGCCAACAGAAAGTCCCCAGCATGAGGGGCTCTCACTGCCAGCAGGCGGGCTCTATCCTTCCCTGACACACTCTGAAGCATCGTTGAGGCTATATTTTCCACTACTGGACCATCCCAGTGCGATTGTTTGTAGTTGTTGGGGGGAGCAGGTCTGGTTTCTGAGCCCGTTAGATTATCCCAGATCATTGCTCCGTCAATGAATTTTTGGTCCTGGGCTCCAATCTTGTCCCTAAGATGTTCAGGGAGAATCGCTGCTACAAGCTCTCTGGATGCAATACACGAGGACAGAAAAGCAGGTAACGCAATCTGTGATGACTTGCGGACACCAATGCCTCCTAGTCTGACTGGAAGTGTAGCTTGGTTCCACTGCCCGTCTTCTAAAGTAAGGTTAAGTACTTTCGTAAAAATCTGCCTCAGAATACTGTCATATTCGTGCAGTATAGGGTTATCATATGAAGGTGCACATCTTAGGAAATATGTCAACCTGGGCAGACTCAAGCACTTTGTGAGAAGGTACAAGGCATCGTGGGTGTCCAGATTGCCTATTCGTTGTTCCATTCTCCTTAACTCTTCCAATTTCTTCCTGAGAATTGTGTCAATGGCATTGCTTCCCAGAGGTGCTCCTAGCAAGACACTATTTGTGGGGGCAATGACTGCTGCTCCTGGTAGTTTTGATCTCACTGCATTTATCACTTGTTGACTGACTGAGATGACTGACTGATCTCTGGCTGAAGGAGACTCGAACCTACGAACCTTGGAAAAAGGTACGCAGTGCATTACCACTCGCCTGCTCTTGCGAATTCCTTGCATTGTTAAAATCTCTAGTAAGGCTAATGCATGCAGGGGATGAGATGAAAAGCTGTAAACCTTCTCCCTGAAAGCTGGCTGCCTTGGATCAACGTCTAGCACAAACTGGACGCTAAGGTATTGGTCCAGTGTGGTGAGAATGTTAATGCACTGCGTACCTTGTTCCAAGGTTCGTAGGTTCGAGTCTCCTTCAGCCAGAGATCAGTGTTTGTGTATATTTCCTCTGCTCTTGCGAATTCTTTGCATACCAGGAAATAATCAGTGCTGTGCGAAGAATCCTCCCAGAAGTCTCAACTACAACTCAGTCCAACAGTACCCTCTTGGGGGCACCGCTGGGTCATCAGGCCATCGACACTGTCCTCAGGGACAAATTGAATGAGTACTAGGAGAACTAGTAATAGGCAAAATGAGGTGGATATTGGAAAGCCAGTGGCACTAATTGACAAGGACAGTAATAAGTTTAGTGGAATAACAGAAAGGAGCAGGAAGGGTAAAGAGAGTGGAGGGTCATTAAAAATTTATTACACAAATAGTCGCAGTGCTAGGAATAAGATGGACGAGCTGAGACTAGTTGCTAGTGCAGGTAACATAGATGTATTTGCCATTACTGAGACGTGGTTTAATTCAAAAAGTCGGGACATGCCTGCAGAATGTCACATTCAGGGTTTTAAATTGTTCCAAGTAGATAGAAGTATCGGGAAGGGGGGTGGGGTGGCATTGTATGTCCGAGATCGCTTGAACTGTTGCATAAAAACGGGTATTAAGTCTGAAGTAACACATACAGAGTCTGTTTGGATAGAATTTTCAGAGGGGCATGAAAAATTAATTTTAGGTGTGATATACCGTCCCCCAAATTTAGATAGGGACCAAGGGAGACTACTATGGGAGGAAATTGTTAGGGCCACAAGGCACGATAATGTAGTAATTCTAGGAGACTTTAACTTTAGTCATATTGATTGGAATTTCTTGACTGGGAATTTAGAATCATACGATTTCTTAGAAGTAGTTCAGGATTGTTTTTTGAAGCAGTTTGTGACAGAACCTACAAGGGGAAATAACCTGCTTGACTTAGTTCTGGCAAACAATGAATCCCTTGTTAATAATTTAGAAGTTTCAGAGGAACTGGGTGCTAGCGACCACAAATCAATTACATTTAGAATTGAATGGAAGTATGATAGTAGGGATAACTCAGTAACAGTCCCAGATTTTCGCTTAGCAGATTACGATGGGCTTAGAGAACACTTATCATCTGTTGACTGGGGTAACGAAGAGAGCTATCAATATGACAGTTTTCTGAACACAATACATGCTGCTCAAAGAACGTTTATCCCTTATAAGGAAATTAGATCAAATAGAAATGACCCAAAATGGATGAATAATAGGCTGAAATATCTACTAGGGCATAAGAAAGGAATTTATAGGCGTATGAAAAGAGGCGAGGGTCACCTTATGAATCATTATATTGACATTAAGAGGGACATTAAAAAGGGGATAAGAAAAGCTAAAAGGGACTATGAAATTAAAGTTGCTAGGGATTCTAAAACTAACCCAAAAAGTTTTTTCCAGGTATATAGAACAAAAGTCAGAGATAAGATAGGTCCCCTTAAAAATAACTATGGGCATCTTACTGACAAAGAGAATGAAATGTGCTCGATTTTAAATAATTATTTTCTCTCGGTTTTTACACAGGAAGACACTAATAATATTCCAGTAATTAATTTTTATAGTGGATCAGAAAAAGATAAATTATGTAACATCACAGTCACTAGTGAAATGGTTGTGAAGCAGATAGACCGACTGAAGCAAAATAAGTCGCCGGGTCCTGATGAGGTTTTTTCAAGGGTTCTTAAGGAATGCAAAATGGAAGTCTGTGAACCATTAACTAATATTTTTAATTTATCTCTTCAAACAGGTGTAGTGTCTGATATGTGGAAGATGGCTAATGTGATTCCTATTTTTAAAACAGGGGACAAGTCGTTACCGTCAAATTACCGCCCAATAAGCCTGACCTCAATTGTAGGCAAGCTGCTAGAGTCAATTATAGCTGAGATTATAAGAAGCCATCTCGATAAGCATAGCTTGATTAATGATACTCAGCATGGATTCACAAGAGGCCGGTCTTGTCTAACTAATTTATTAACTTTCTTCAGTAAAGCTTTTGAGGCTGTTGACCACGATAAAGAATTTGATATTGTTTACTTAGATTTTAGTAAGGCATTTGATAGAGTTCCGCACCAAAGACTGTTGAAGAAAATAGCAGCTCATGGCATTGGGGGAAGGGTGCTCTCGTGGATCAAATCATGGCTCACAGACAGGAAGCAGAGAGTGTCCATAAATGGGGTTAAATCCGAGTGGGGATCAGTAACAAGTGGCGTTCCACAGGGATCAGTCTTGGGCCCGTTGTTGTTTATAATATATATCAATGATCTTGATGAAGGAATTACTAGTGATATGAGCAAATTCGCCGATGACACGAAGATAGGTAGGATAATTGATTCAAACGTAGATGTTAGGGAACTTCAGGAGGATTTAGACAAACTCTACTCTTGGTCAGAAAAGTGGCAGATGCAGTTCAATGTAGATAAATGCAAGGTTCTGAAGCTCGGGAGTGTCCATAACCCTAGCACTTATAAGTTAAATAATGTAGAACTTAGCCATACAGATTGCGAAAAGGACTTGGGGGTCATGGTAAGCAGCAACCTTAAACCAAGACAGCAATGCCTAAGCATACGAAATAAGGCAAATAGATTACTGGGATTTATATCAAGAAGTGTAAGCAACAGAAGTCCAGAGGTCATACTGCAGCTTTATACATCATTAGTAAGGCCTCACCTAGATTATGCAGCTCAGTTCTGGTCTCCATATTACAGAATGGACATAAATTCGTTAGAAAACATTCAGCGTAGGATGACTAAATTAATACATAGCATTAGAAATCTTCCTTATGAAGAAAGATTGAAGACTCTTAAGTTACATTCACTTGTTAGACGAAGAATGAGGGGAGACCTGATTGAAGTGTATAAGTGGAAGATAGGTATTAATAAAGGGGATATTAACAAGGTCTTGAGGATATCTCTCTAAGAGAGAACCCGCAGTAATGGATTTAAATTAGATAAGTTTAGATTTAGAAAGGACATAGGAAAGTATTGGTTTGGAAATAGGGTAGTAGATGAGTGGAACAGTCTACCTAGTTGGGTTATTGAGGCTAGGACTTTGGGTAGTTTCAAATTTAGGTTGGATAAGTACATGAGTGGGAAGGGTTGGATTTGAGTGGGACTTGCACATCGGAGCTTATTTCTTGGGTAGCATTGAAAATTGGATTGGTCAAATTTTTGTTAGTGGAATGAATTGTAAAGGACCTGCCTAGTATGGGCCAACAGGCCTGCTGCAGTGTTCCTCCTTTCTTATGTTCTTATGTTCTGATGAGAATGGAGGAGAGAATAAGCAATCTTGATGCCCATGATGCTCTGTATCTCCTCACAAGGTGTCTTACTATGCCAAGACTCACTTACTTCTTGAGGTGTGCACCCTCTTTTGACAACCCAACACTCGATGAATATGACGCACACCTGAGATCAACTTTAAGAAGGCACTGAACCTGTCACTAGAGGATGAGCAATGATTAGGCAACCCTCCCAGTGCGACTGGGATGTATAGGGGTGCGTAAAGCAACGCATGTTGCTTTACCTGCTTTTCTGTCTTCGTGTTTGGCTTCCAGTGCATTAGTCAAGAAGATAGTGACCGAACGCTTGAGAGATGTGGTAGGAGCTCAAGACCCCAGGTTTACTGAAGCAGCGATTCGGTGGGACACCCTTACAGACTCCTCCAGTAGACCAGCTCCTCCCAAACAGCACAAACAGTCCCACTGGGACAAACCGATCATGGAAAAAATCGCCAACACAATGCTCTCCAATGCTTCAGGAAAGAACAAAGCTCGTCTCCTGGCAGTGAAGGCACCACACTCAGGAGATTTCCTGTTAGCTGTTCCCAATTCCTCCCTGGGCACCCGTCTCGACCCACAGGCCATTCGGATTGGTGTTGCTCTTCGTCTAGCCGCCCCCATCCTCACCGAACATAGGTGTATTTGCGGCAGGGCGACAGCTGATCAATTCGGACTTCATGGTCTCGTGTGTCACACAGAAGAAGGGAAGTATGCCAGACATGAGGAGGTCAATGATATAATAAAGAGAAGCCTCGCCACAGCCCGTTGCCCAGCTCAACGGGAACCCCAAGTACAGAGGTCTGATGGAAGTCAAAAGCGTCCTGATGGAGCCGCTATGCTACTCTGGAAGGATGGAAAGCAGATTGCCTGGGACTACACCTGTGCTGCCACATTGGCAGACACCTACTTGCCATACTCTGTAGTGGAATGGGGTGGAGCTGGAAATAAATGGTATAAAATACCGACACAATGGCAATATAAACACAAATGCAGTATAATGTGATCCTTTATTGACTACGTTTCGCCCACACAGTGGGCTTTTTCAAGTCACAAACAGAACTACCTGGGGTGGAAGGAACACGAGTATTTATAGTCCGGCTGAGGTCAGGTGAAGAATGCTGCATCTGATGATGTACCGAGTTGGGTTGTAGAGTCTAAAAACTTGGGTAGCTTGGAAAGGAGACTGGACAAGTTTGTGAGCAGACCTTCTACAGTGTTCTTATGTGGGATAGCGATGAAGAAGTTTCTTGGCAAGTGGTTCAGCTATGTTATAGAAGCCACTATTCTGGTTGAAGTTGTCGGATATAGAAATAAGTGATGATTCCAGGATTCTTCGGTATTGAGTGTTGTCTTCTGTGGCGATAAGTCTTGAGTTTCTGTAGTTTATCAAGTGGTTGTGTGAATTACGGTGTTGTACGCAGGCATTCCTTGTGTCGTCAGACCTGCTTGCGTATTGGTGTTCTGAAATACGTGTTTGGAGGTCCCTTGATGTTTCGCCCACGTATAACTTGTTGCAGTCATTACAAGGGATTATGTATACCCCTGCAGAGGATGGAGGCTTGTCCTGCCTACTACTGGTGATGTCCTTGATGGTCGTGGTTGTGGAGGTAGATACTTGGAATGATGTTTTGGCAAAGATGGACTTTTGGACTACCCATGGGTTATATAAACCAAAGGAAATATTCATATTATTGTCAAAACTGCTTTTTATGAAACAAGATTCAATTATATTCCTGTCGACCATGGACTTTCTCAACTTTTTGAAAGTAGTATCAAGCAAGTCCATGGTCGACAGGAATATAATTGAATCTTGTTTCATAAAAAGCAGTTTTGACAATAATATGAATATTTCCTTTGGTTTATATAAATTAGATCCATTTATAATTAATAGAATTTGGGTAGAATTTAATAATACACTGGACAAATAAATAGCTTGGGGGTGAGTTTTGCAAAGGACCTGTCCAAGTTGGCTCGCCGCGCGTCACGTGTTTAACCGTTGTGGGATCTGATAGTGAGGTGCTGGCCGACCCCTTATATAGCTTCCTTGGATGCTTCACTTTCATAGTTCCTTGATAATGTGAGTAGTCACGAAAGCGCTTGGAATTTCTCTATTCTTTCAGAGTGGTTGTTTTGCATATATATATATATATATATATATATATATATATATATATATATATATATATATATATATATATATATATATATATATATATATGTATATATATATATGTATGTATGTATGTATGTATGTATGTATGTATAATTTCACGTAGTGCCCTGCCTTACCACAAGGTAAGCCTGTCCACATAGTCTGGTCACCCCTCTCTCTGCCCCTTGAGAGAGAGTTGGCTCAACGCGAGCCTGGTCTGGGGGCGTCAGGAGATATGCCAACTCAACCACACATGCACAACAATGGCATATTCTCTTCGAGAAAGAATAATTGGATTTCTTTCTGAAGCCATTTCAGTATTCCACTTTACAAACTTTACCATGAAGCCAGGCTTCGTGGTAGAGTAATGTGTACTCTGATGCAGAGTTTGCAGGTTCGAGTCCTGCTGTGGGAATAGAGATAATGTTTGTAAATAATTTCGCCTATTTGCGAATTGTTAAGCATATATATATATATATATATATATATATATATATATATATATATATATATATATATATATATATATATATATATATATATATATATATATATATATATATATATATGTCGTGCCGAATAGGCAGAACTTGCGATCTTGGCTTAAATAGCAACGCTCATCTTGCCATATAGGACAAGCGAAAATTTGTGTATGCAATAATTTCGCCAAAATCATTCTGAACCTAACGAAATAAATATATTTCATTGTGTTTGTTTAGTATTAAATTACTGTTAGGAAATCTAAAATATATTTAGTTGGGTTAGGCTAAAATAAATTGATCTTGTTATAACAAGGTTAGGTAAGTTTTCTCAGTTTCTTTTGGTGCAAAATTAAAAAAAATTATGTTAACATT